>NW_026862733.1:0-43975 GCF_026571515.1 Ruditapes philippinarum | reverse complement strand
AAATCATTAGAAGTTGACTTAAGTATAAGATATATAAAAAAAGACTACATATGAAAATAGAATTTTATGTCAAATGCTTTTAATACTTAAAGTGAAAATGAAAAGACAAATGCAAATTTTAAAATGACTTGTAGCATAAGAAAAAAAACTTACATGCATACACTCCGTTGTATCTATTTTTCCCGCGATTTTTACGAGTAAGAGCTTCGTCACATGTTCTTGTCAAACCCTTTGGTAGTTTCTAAAAAATAAATGAATTATAAAACAAATTAGTTTGCGAAAAGTTACACAGGTAATTAAATTCAGTTATGCTCATTATTATTTAGCCATTTGCATTGTATGTTTTTATTTAAGATATATTGTTCTAATCTTAAATTTGTCTTAAATAAGTAGTTTAATTTTCAAGAGCTTAGTAATACATAATTTCCCATATCCGGGAAAGCTTATGTGATAACAACTAATACTGAACCTCAAATTCATTTTCATAATCAGTCTTCTTCCTGGCGTACTCTAGTAAATCAGATATTTGTATCCGGCTTCGAACCAGACTTGCTGTATTGTAATATAAATCTGCACTCGGCGGGTTTACCTCTGTAATAGAATGTTTAATAATGAATAAAGTGTCTTTACAGTGACATTTGATGTCACCATTGATTAATTGTTGCACAAATCTACACAAAAAACGAAACTGGCATTCTTGAGTAAATGAAATAGTCATCTTAAACCTTGATCTGTTTTCAAACAAAGCAGGTCAGACCTAAGATTGATAAATTTACATTCAGTTCAGATAGGCATTAATAATGTCATTAGCAATCCATGCTAACTCATTATCAATAATGTAACTTTAATTCAACAAACCTGTTTCTATGAGTTTAGAACTTCCTTCATCTAGTTCTTCTAACTCTATTTCATCTACATTCGTTTCCTCTTCTGATTCTCTTTCAGAAGTGGTTTCAATTGAAACATTCGCGTACGTATTACTTGATACTGCTGTTTCATCATCTAAATCTATTGTTATGTTGTCATATATTGTCTTTGGTTTGCTTATTTCCCTCATACTAGGTTTCTTGAGTTTTTGTGGTTTGTTAGGTTGGGCATAGATGTAGTCCTGACTGTCTGCATTTGGTACAGGTTTCTTCATTGGCTTTGCATACACATCTTGAACTGAATAAATTTATGATAAAATGATGAGCGATGAAACACTTTTGAAAAAAACAAATGAAATAATCCTTAGTGAAGAATTGAGATGGAGGTTTAATCATTTAGTAAATTGGAAATGTATGTTATAAACCGATAGATAGACTTGGGAAGGATGGAATTCACTTGGCGATTTAAACTTTAGTACTTGTATAGATCTGATTCGTATTCATTACAATTCTTGATCTATCGAGAGGTTGGTGTGGAAAATGACTAAAATATGATATGCATTATTTAAAACTTGTGTCATTATAAATTCATTCTGTATTCTTTTAACTATCGTATACTTAGATTATCTGCGACAACTTCTTCATGCTGAGCAGATTCATCACTAGAAGATTTTCGTCTGCCAAGTACATGAAAATTCATAATGTATTTATTTTATTATTCATTAAACAAAATAGATTGTTGTTTCTTTGTAAAAATCAATACAATTATTTAATATGAGCATTGAAAGGTAGAGCTCAGAATTGATTTAAGGTTATGCCTCATAACAGATTAATGTTTTAATTTTGGCCTTTGTCAAAGATTAAAGAGAAATCTTAATTTTAAACAAAAATGACATGCAATGGGTTTATGGAAGCTTACGTGCTACTACAAGGTCAGTTAATTTCTTAAAAATGCTAAAATAAATTTTAAAAGGTTACGCATTGACTGTGTGGCTTAGTCTTCTTAAGCTTTTCGTGCTTTTTGTTTAGTCAAAATACCATTTTGATTACACTTTTGCTGCCTTTATCTCAAATAATTTCACATACATCATTTTCTATTTGGTCAAAAGGTTCTTACATGTACTAAACTCATCATTACAATGCACATCAATATAAAAGTAATGTTTATGTTTACTTTTATTAACGAAAGAAAAAAATATTTTTGAGAAATAATTTGTCTTTAAAAAGAAATGAAAGCAAATACAGAACAGTAAAATAAATATCTGTATATATACCTTCTTTTAAGCAAGCACAAACCCAGAACTATGATCAATATCAGAACAAGAAAGCCTCCTCCTGCCGAAGCACCTATGATGATTATATCATTGCTTTCTTCTTTTCTTTGCTGTTTTTCTTGAGAACCCTCAGTAACAGTTTGAGTTGAACTTGTCTGTATCATGTCTGTATAATTTATAACAATATTTAACTTCAATTATTTTACAAAAACAAATCAATTGCACACACACACGTTAATTGACTATTCAATTTTGGAAGATACTTGATAGATGTGTGTTTAATGTTGTGTATGCATATTAATGTTTTAATGTCTCTTGTCTTATTTCGAGTTTATTTCTGTGCCTAAACGCGCCATTTTTTCTTGAAAGTATGTTGGAAATTACTAAATTATTTTTCAATGAACAAATGAGTGCATTCACATAAAAGTAAGAGTTTTATGATGTCATTTGGTTTCGTTATCAACATATAAAACAAAAACATATAATATTTCTATAACAATTAAAACATTAACCTTTTTTATTCGTTGTGGTAGTAGGACCACACTTGACACCGGTAAACCCATCCTTACATCCTCTCGTACATGTACCTGTGCTTCTATCACAGTCCTGATCTCGGCAACCCTCGGGACAGGAAGTATTACATGTATCGCCCCAATAGTCTCCTTCACATCCATATAAGCAATAACCGTCATCAAATTTACATGCAGTTTTACCTTCTACTATTTTACATGAATTGCTGCAAGCTAAACTGCATTCAGTTGCGTTAAAGTCACCATTACATTGTACACAACTATTTCTGTCATTCTTCGAACATACTAAGCATTTCTCATTACATTTTTCGGTACATCTTTCACCAGTCCAACCATCATTACAGTTCCCTAAACATATACCATTATTATCACAATTTGTAGAACATTCTTGTGAGCACTGAGCTGATTTTTTTTCACATGATACACCGTTAAATATTTCTCCTTCAGGACAGTCAGTGCATGTTGGTATATTATTATTTACCTTGCATAAATTGCATCCTGGAATATGACATAAATTTGAACATTCATCCTCCTGATTTGGACACCTATAACAGTAAACATATGTGGTTGCCGTCAAATAAAATTTATTCAAATAAAAACCGTCGTCGCAAATACGACAAACATTCCCGTCATCACATAGTTTACAATTCATTGGGCATTTTTGACAAAAGTAGTCACTGGAAGTATTGTATACTAAATATCCGGATTTACACCCTTCGGTACATCTATATAAATCACAAAGTTCGTTCTGACAGTCACTACAATTGTGTTGGCATCTACGTCCATATTTTCCATGTTCACAGTTTAAGCAGTATCCATTGTCATCATTACAATCACCATTTAAACACTCTTTACTACAGCCATATCGGCACTGTTCCGCACCTGTACCATACTTGCTAGCTTTACATTTCGTGCAGTTAGTCTGGTCGGTACAGCTAAGGCAATTGGCTGGGCAAGGATGACAATTATCAGCGGATAAATAGTGCGATGGTTCACAATTTGTGCATCTTGAATCAGGACAGGAAGTGCATCCAGGACACTCTATGTAACGGTGAAGAAAAGAAACATTTTCAATTCTATGCATCATAAATGTTTCCCCCTTCGTCATAAACTATTTTCAAAATATTTACTTTGATAATATCTATAACATTAAAAGAATATTTAAAAACATTTGTGTTATTTCGAAAATGTAAGATTTAAACACTAATTGCGCATTTAAAAGTATTTTATCTAGGGATTGAAAAGGTCTTCTCAGAAATGTTATTTTGAACATTTTCATCGGGACATAAGTTTTAAGGCAAGAACGATAAATGTTCGAATATTTACAAGCTTTAAGAAAGACACAAGAATAGTAAGTAACAATGTTTTTTCCTCTTTATAAAGATCCAGATACCTGTATACAAAATAAGTAACATCAAACAAGGGAAGATGAATAACAGAATAGCTTACGCTTGATACCATGTTTTCGTGCTCAGATAATTAACTATGTTAAATAAATTTTGAATGTCCCCACTGCACTTTAGATTCTAACAAATACTGAAGATAAAAATGTTAATGGAAAGTATAGCAAAAACAAGTGTATTTCTGAAACAGAAACAAACAGAGACTTATACTTACCTGCAACAACGAACTCTGTTTGTAATAGAAGAAACACTGCTATTGTTGCTAAATATTGTTCCATTCCTCTAGTGTCAAATCTAAAAGTTTTAAATAAACCATTTTATCGATAACATTTCCTGATAAATTTCAAAATATAATATAAATAAAAAAAACTACTTTCTGTTATTAACGTAGCTTTGGTTTCAGTTAATCTTTATATGAGATACAAACATGTCTTACTTTAAGGTGGTTATTTATGTAACATATGACTGGCCACTATTTAAACTTCACATTGAATTACAAGCAGGCATATTATCAAGCAGGCATATTGTTTTAAAATCTTAAAGACATTATGCATTTTGGTCCAGATATTGATCAAGATTGTGGATATTGCGTGGAGGTATTAAATTTATCTAAATGTTAAAGTTTTAGCAATCATGCTTTGCCAAAAAAAACTGTTATATATAATATTGAAAAATTAACATAAGTTCAAGATTAGGATATTTTACCTTTTGTTAACTCCAACAAATATAATAGAAATAATTTCTTTTATACTTCTTTGCTCAATTTAATACAACACAGGCGGAAGTAAAATTATACCAGTTGAGCACTTCAGCTTTTGGTAAATAATAACTCGTTTAAACCATATTACGAATATTTAACAACCTTAAGTATTTGGCTACGCGCTAGTACCCATAGTAAATAGCCACATTCAAATAAGTTTTAATCTTAATTTTTAAAGTCTGCCTTTTCCCCGGGCTTTTTATATAGTCAGCTCGTCCGCGGGCATTTTATACAGTCTCGTCCGCGGGCATTTATATTGTCTACCACGTCCGCGTGCATTTTGTATAGTCAGTCTCGTCCGCGGGCATTTATTTTGTCTACCTCGTCCGCGGGCATTTTTATATAATCTCCGCAGCCATTTTATATAGTTAGCCTCGTCTGCGGGCACTTTATATAGCCAGCCTCGTCCGCGGGCATTTTATATAGCCTGCCTCGTCTGCGGGCATTTTGTATAGTCTCCCTCGTCCGCGGCAATTTATATAGCCTGCCTCGTCCGCGGCATTTTTATATAAACCTGCCTCGTCCGAGCATTTAATATAGCCTGCCTCGTCTGCGGGCATTTTATATAGCCTGCCTCGTCCGCGGCATTTTATATAGTCTGCCTCGTCTGCGGACATTTATATAATCTCCCTCGTCCGCGGCATTTTATATAGTCTCCCTCGTCCGCGGATATTTATATAGTCTCCCTCGACTGCGGGCATTCTATATAGTCTGCCTCGTCCGCGGGCATTTTATATAGCCTGCCTCGTCCGCGGCATTTTATATAGCCTGCCTCGTCTGCGGACATTTATATAGTCTCCCTCGTCTGCGGACATTTTATATAGTCTGCCTCGTCTGCGGGCATTTTATATAGCCTGCCTCGTTTGCGGGCATTTTATATAGCCTGCCTCGTCTGCGGACATTTATATAGTCTCCCTCGTCTGCGGACATTAATATAGTCTCCCTCGTCTGCGGGCATTTTATATAGCCTGCCTCGTGTGCGGACATTTATATAGTCTCCCTCGTCTTCGTACATTTATATAGTCTGCCTCGTCCGCGGGCATTTTATATAGTCTCCCTCGTCCGCGGGAATTTTATATAGCCTGCCTCGTCTGCGGACATTTATATAGTCTCCCTCGTCCGCGGGCATTTTATATAGTCTCCCTTGTCCGCGGACAATTTATATAGTCTGCTTCGTCTGCGGACATTTATATAGTCAGCCTCGTCCGTGGGCATTTCATATTTTACAATAATCGATCTTATTTCAGTGGAAATATACTTCACAATCTGTATCTGTTGTGAACGCTTACCATTTAATTAGCTTTAATTCTACCTTAACAAAATAACTAACATATAAAAGTCTGTTTTCTGTCATATACATTGTATTTATTACTAAAAGAGAACATTTATCCCTGGGACACTTATGTCTTCCACTTCATGTGACTGTCACAGAGACGAACTTACAAGCTTATGTGTCTTTCATTTTGGTCAAGTTAATATATAATACGCATATTATTATAATTGATAAATTTCTCTATGACTATGCCGGAAAGTATATCCATTATAATAATGACTTTTTCACTATATGCTTTAATTTTCATACAGTACTTATTTATTT
Organism: Ruditapes philippinarum; assembly: GCF_026571515.1. Classification (NCBI taxonomy): domain Eukaryota; kingdom Metazoa; phylum Mollusca; class Bivalvia; order Venerida; family Veneridae; genus Ruditapes; species Ruditapes philippinarum. The sequence continues at coordinate 37,545 of NW_026862733.1, read as the reverse complement.
CACAATACATTAAAGTACAATTTTAGTTGTCAAGCTTATTACCATTTCGTGTTTATAGATAATACAAAATGACAAAACACTTTAAGATAAAGGAAATAAAACAATGAAACTTAAAACTATAAAAATTGCTTAACTTATTCAACTTGTTTAAATGATAAGCAAGATTTAAAGGAATATTAAGCCTCGGAAATTAATACGTTTTTTCGACCTTATAAAAGACAAACATGTGTTTTAAAATTCTGTAATAGACTGAGGCTATATGTACCTTTAATGTGCATTTACATCTGCAGAAGCGAACGTATTTTAGGCATAAAACTATTCGTATTATTCGTTTATTTCGCGTTTTGTTATCTGTTTTTTCGTATAAACAAACACTTTTGCTATGCTCTTCTGTCATTTGTAACGATAGGCTATTTCCACATGCCGCCATGAGTCACGCACATTAGACAAAAGTGTATCCATGGGACATGAATGCCCCCGCAACAAACTATTTTCACTCCATGTACCACAACTTATTTTATACTTTAGGATTAAACATTTTACCAACAAAAATGGCCTTAAACTTGAAGATGCAGACATTCGTCTTGTACAGAACACATTGTCTGCTCAGTCATGGTGATCATATGTGTACCTTTTCTTTTTGAAATACCATCATGCCTGCAGAAGTTAAAGACGGGACACAAACTCAAACTGCACATAAAATTATTGATCAGTCTTGTTCTGTGAAATTGACCTTGTAGCTACAGACAATTTTCTAACTGTTGAAGCGCGGGAAAAAATACATATTGGGAGGATGACGAGAACCTTGCTTAAGTAAAAGTAAATCAAATTTGTAGTCATTTTTGATAAGTAACTTTCAGCAATGGTATTTCAATCAAGAAATAAGCATAGAAATATTAACAAAACGCAATATTCACTTTTTATTAATATTCAATATATAATTAATGCTCATGCTCTTCTCATGTAACCGCCACAATTAAATGTATGGCAATGAATATGTACATGTAATATGTTTAAATGCTAATTAAACAAATTGAAAAAAAAACATTACATATATTATACACATAAAACATCATTAAAGGCATTGAGCTAGGCAGCCTGAGAGCTCGTACATTTATACCGTTTATAATATAAGACAAAAACAACCGATGACATGCGTTTGTTTATTTATATATATTAAAACATATGTTTTCAATAAAAGACTAACTTAAAAAATAAAGGATGAACCACTTCATTCAAAACTGTTCATGTGCTTCTATTCTGTTGTTCCTAGATCTGCAAAGAAATGAAGAAAACATATATTTAAAAAAACGCCCACACCATCACACACTCTCACACACACGTGTGTGCGCGGACACACACGCACATGCATAATCATGTGTTTCTTCTTAATTCATTGTAATGGAATGTTTGGACAAATACGTGCATTTTGGATACATTTATAACAAATATTCTTTTTTAAGGTTAAAGAAGATATTATATACGTTTGTATACTATGACGAAGTAAGTATGACAATAATTATAAACTTAAGAAATTATTAACTTTAAATGATTAAATCTTATACCACTGTAAACATCCCCCGTCCGGATATGACTCAAACTTTCGTAATTATTTGCAGTTTCAATATATGATGGAATCTCAACGTCTAGGTTGTTATTTTGAGGCGCTTTATTTCCCAGGTATCTGTATATTTTAAAGAGAAGAACTCAATTCACCAATAGAAAACTGACTTATAATTTTATGGCAAAGCAGAGGCATCAATTTGAGAATAATTTTAATGGTACAGTGACATAGAAGTTTGTAAAATTATTATTTGAATTTCGAAAAAGAATGCTTCCAAAATTTCTGTTTGAAAGAAAAATGTTTGAATATTTCCTGAAGGGGGAAGGGTGCATGAACGACATCATTACTAATCAGTTAAAACTAAAATAACAGATATTTAATATGTTTGCATACAACATTCACGACGTTTGTGTGTTAATTAGTATGTGTGTTCTATGTATTAACTACTAGTATACTAGTATTTAAAGAACCGAAAAACATATCTTTATTGATTAAAAATTTTATGAAAATTTTTCATTGCTTTACAGCTTTCAAATATATAGTGATGCTTTGAATAGGGCAAGAAGTTCAGAAATGTCTTTAATCTAAAAAAGTGATGACAAGTAATTTTTCATGTTTTAAAACATAAATAGACTTACTCTGGAATTAAGAATCAGCTAATCCGTAGGTACAAGAAAAAAAACTTATAGCTACAGTTATAGCTTCGAAAATAAGCGAAACAGATTTACTTTTTTATTGTGACATGAAGCCATAACGGTAAAAGTTGCCGAGTTCTTGATATTATTATGTATTTCAATAAACATTTTACCTTCGTCTCATGTAATAAAGCAATGTAACAATTGCCACTGTGACAAGAGAAAATCCAATTCCCGAGAAAAAGCCGATGATAGTAAATATGACCTTATCTTCGGATGCTTGATTTGGTGTAAGTGGTGTTGTTGTATTTGATGTTGCTTTCATTGATGTTGATGTTGTTTTTATTGTAACAGGTGTTTCTGTAAAATTAAATAATACTGAAGTCTATTTATATTACTACGTTCATTTTTTTTCTAATGTGTAACAGCTAACAGTTATGAAATTAATATAAAAAACCGTTCAATGTTAAAAACATGTATACCTGAGTTTTTTTATAGGCAATCAGTGTTTTTCTAACTATTGATATTTTTATTATATTTGTTAATTGAAGTGACTAAAACTTGACGCAACAATATGAATTATGGATTTATGAATTTTTCTTGTTTTGTCTGTTTTATTAACTTATAATATTTAATCTAGAACTATTTGAAAAACAAAACAAAAACTACGTAAAAAAATAAACACACGTTGCAAAATATTTCTCCTAGAAGGTTGTTTGGATAAACTTAGTAAATTCACCGAAAATCAGAGTTATTTAGTCAAGTTCCTAACATATTGAAATAAAACATGAAATATATCAAGATAATCAAAAGAATAACCTTCCTGATATATTGTGGTAACACACTTGTCACCGGTTTTTCCATCCTTACATCCTCCCGTACATATACCATTGCTTCTATCACAGTCCTGACTTTGACAACCCCCAGGACAGGAAAAATTACAAGTATCACCCCAGTAGTTTCGTTCACATCCATGTAAGCAATAACCATGTGCAAATGTACAGGTACTTTTACCGTCTTCTATTTTACATGAATTGCTGCAAGCTAAACTGCAATCGTTTGTGTAAAAGTTACCATTGCATTGTATACAAATATTTTTGTCATTCTTTGAACATACTAAGCATTTTTCATTACATTTTTCTGCACATCTTTCACCGGTCCAACCAACATTACAGTTCCCTAAACATATACCATTGTTATCACAATTTGTAGAACATTCTTGTGAGCACTGAGTTGAATCTTTTTCACATGCTACACCGTTAAATATTTCTCCTTTAGGGCAATCTGCGCATGTTGGCATATTATTATTTACCTTGCATAAATTGCATCCTATAATATGACATAAATTTGAACATTCATCATCCTGATTTGGACACCTATAACAGTAAACATATGTGGTTGCCGTCAAATAAAATTTATTCAAATAAAAACCGTCGTCGCAAATACGACAAACATTCCCGTCATCACATAGTTTACAATTCATTGGGCATTTTCGACAAAAGTAGTCATTGGAAGTATTGTATACTAAATATCCGGATTTACACCCTTCAGTACATCTATATAAATCACAAAGTTCGTTCTGACAGTCACTACAATTGTGTTGGCATCTACGTCCATATTTTCCATGTTCACAGTTTAAGCAGTATCCATTGTCATCATTACAATCACCATTTAAACACTCTTTACTACAGTCATATAGGCACAGTTCCGCACCTGTACCCCACTTGTTAGCTTTACATTTCGTGCAGTTAGTCTGGTTTGTACAGCTAAGGCAATTGGCTGGGCAAGGATGACAATTGTCACTGGCTAAAAAGTACGATGGTTCACAATTCTTGCATCTTGAGTCAAGGCAGGAAGTGCACGCAGAAGGACACTCTAGATAATGGTTAATCAAACAGGTAAATATTTTTATTTCTTTGCATTATTCTTATTTTATTTTTTTATTAATTATTTTCACAATATTTTGTCGTGACTCGACAATGTAAGATTTGAACACTCTATAAAATCTAAACAGGTAGAAGTTCTTTTCATTAATGTCAAACATTTTTATTCAACGTACAGTTTAAAATACATTTGCGCTTCCAAATCATTTGGTAGAAATATCCGGTATTCCTTCGTTTACTGGCTGTTCAGTGAAATCATAAATACAATATTTATATAGCAAATGTTATTGTCATTATTTATCATGCACCGCGTAAATGTGGCAATATTTCTCAATTGTTTGTAAATTGCTCTATTACAAATATGTTGAGCTTGCATTTTATTGCATTTTTCAAACAATTTTAAAATATCTTGATACAATTAAATTTCATAAAATTTATCTGTATTTATTAATATAATTATCAAGGATGTTTGCTGTTAGACATTAATTTTATGAGTGACATTATCGATAGATTAATATAAACGGAACCTCACAGAATGTTATTTGAAACACATTTTCATCTGATTAGAGAAGAGGATATAGTTTTAAGGCAAGAACGAACGATGAGCTTTAAGAAAGTCACGATGAGTTACATATTTTCAGAATTATTCATACATAGAAAATACGAAAGTAGCAAAATCAAGGCGACGGATTGCGAACTCATAGAAGTTCTAACAACTCACTTTTGAGGTCATACAATCGTCCTCGGATGGACTAAAATTAATTTTGCATTCCTCATTGCACTTTAGCATCTATAAATTATCAAAAGTACAAGTGTATCAATTGAAAGTATAGCAGAAATAAAGACTTGTTTACCTGTAAGAACAAATTCCGTGTGAAATAGAAGAAGCAGCGCTGTTGTTGCTAAAAATGGTCCCATTCCTCTACTGTCAAATTTATAAGTTTGAACTACACCATTGTTGTCGATAAAATGAACTCATAAGTCACAAGATATGTTTAAATTTTGAAACTACGTTCCACTTTTACAGTAACTTTAGTTTTAATTGATCTTTATACACGTTATCTTTTTTGATATTTCTTAATTTATGTTACATATAACTGTCTACAATTATTGTATAAGTTTACACTGAATAATAACCAAAAATATACTATTTTTAAAAAAGTAAAGACAGACATTTACATTTTGAACCAAATTTTAATCGAGATAGCTGAAAATCAACTATTACTTGAACGTCAGCTTTATTTCATGTTTTATTTTAAACAATCTGAAAACTATAATACTGGGTTAAAATTTGAATGTTGAGAAATATATAAATATTATACCTTTATTATATTATTTGTTTAATCCTAAATATAAAAGAGATAAATTTCATTTACACAAAGTTAATACAAGCAAGGCGGAAGTACGATTACAGTAGTTAAGAAATTCAACTTATATTATTATTCAGCGAATAAAGCGTAACATCATCTCACTTTACAAACATAGGTAACAGTTATGTGTCAGTATTCAGAGGTGCATTCAATCAGTGTCTTTCAAAAAGATTCAACTTAAATATAAAAATAACCAAAACCTAACTATACTGAATTAAAATACCTGTTTAAACAACTATTTTTAAATTAAAAGTTTGAAATTTGAGATAATTTAACACATGTTTAACTCTATAAATCTATTGAAAACGTAAAGAAATATCACAACAGAAAGCGGTTAGTTAATTATATCAAATGACATGATATTAGCCTCTCATTTAAGATCGAAAGACGTTTAGGATTAGAAATAATCTGTTCATTTAAATGCTTATTAAACGGAACATAATTGATAGAACGAATGACTATCAATCTTTTATGATTCATAAGCAGGATTCAGGACTTTTTATAATCAAAGGGTTGCAAGCTCTGTGGTATTTTCTGATCTTTTCAATCTAAATCGTACTGTATATCTGTATGTATTTTCCTGTGTAAGTATTTTATTGTGATAACACTATAATTCATCTTTCAGGGCACCAGAGTTTAATACATACGGAATTTTGCATAACTTGAGCTGCATCAAAAATAATTTATGTTCATTTTTATGACAGCCACACTTTACCCTTGCATACCGTGGCTACTTCCTTTACGAAGACATTTAAAATTAAAAAAAAATAGTTGCCTCGACTGGGATTTGAACCCCAGACCTCTCGCACACTCAACGAGTGCGTTACCGAGAAGTTATACGAACAAAACCTGGATAAAATCAAGTAGTTCTAAATTTAGAATTTCCATTGCATTTCGGGTTTGTAATCCTTATTAATTTCGAGGTATTTTGCTTACGATAAACATGTTGTTTAAAATTGATGTAAATAATTTAGCGAAAATCTTCTCGCCAAAACAGTCCGACATGTAGAATCTATATATTTCACTACTCGACAGTCAGATTTATTTGTGTAGTTTTCATTAATCGACATCGCTAAAATTAGCATTTTCATTGATTACAATCATATTCAATCGCGTAATTTGTGATTGTGCATTTGTTGACAATTCTATAAGCCATCGCTACTTTTAAACCTCGAATGCGTTGTAATTTGTTGGATACTAGTAACAAAATAAAAATATTTCTTTCTTTTAAATCGCTGGTTTTAAGCTGTTTTGAGAACTACTTGTTGTTAGGTTTGTCGTTAACCCGCTGTGTCAAAGATTGGATATCAGCTTTGTATTTCCTGATCTTCGATCAGAAAATACAAAAATTGCTTTCATTACAATGACATGGCTTAATCAAAGGTGTTATATTTTTGATCCTTGAACATCGTACTGAGTGTATACATGTTATATGTGGTATTTTTAGGTTTTTTTTCTATTTGGCCTTTTTCAACTTGGGTGGTTCCAGCATTCCTACTTGAAAACTTATAATCACCCTTATGATATGTTTCTTGCTTTTTAAATATGTCTTTTGACACCTTATCGGATCCCCTTTCAAAATTCCGTTTTATTTTGTTCCACCCGTTGTTTTCTCGTTTAGGGCATAAGCATTCTTTTATATGGGGACCATACACTGCTTTTCATGGAATGGCACTACTGTGTCACAACCGTCGCATGAACTCATCTGCGGATGTTTCTAAATTCAAAATTTCACCATTTCCGTGTTTAAATTTTAATTCTGCTTAAGCCGGTGCTAGGGGGCATGGACGGTAACTTGCATTGTTCAGTACCGTCCATGAAAAGGCTCAATCAAACCAAACCTGCAACGTTATTAATTTTGCCACATTTCGCTCTCTTTAGCGATTCTGTTTTTCTCTATTTTATATATTTTATAAATTTTTATGTTGAATATAGTCTTTTAACCTAGAAAAACTCGTATAATTATGGATAATTAGTAAATCGCAGGTTCAAAATGGTTCGAACGGCCAATAAACAAGTTCTTAAGCTATCAGGAAATTTCTATGCAATAATGTTACCCCGTCAGAGGCATTCATCTATGTATTATATATAAGATTAGGATATATCGAGAATAACAAGTATGTTAACAGAGTAATTTTTGGAGACAATACAGGTCCAAATTCAAAGCAAAACCTTATTTCGAAACTTTCATATGTGGATAAGCGTTTATGTAATCCTCCTTTCAGACAGTACTTGAACTGATTTGTTTTTTAAATTGAATTACTTTTTTACATAGTGTTCTTTTTTATAATTACATTGTATGTAGGTTTCTCAACACCAAAGTTTGTTGAAATTAGATTGGTTACTGTATATTCTAAACGATAAAATATCAAACTGAATGAATCTGTGGTTTGTGTAATAAATAGTTAACTTGATTCATTTGTGTAAAGCTTGCTTTTTATGTATGCTCATATGACTGTTACATATTATGGAAGCATATTTTATTCATATCAAACGTAACTGTTTTGATAATGATTACAATTTTGTACAGGATAACAAAATGATAATACATTATAATTAATGCAACAATAATATGTGACAAGTACTTGTAACTATGTGTGTACATGCACAATAATAGTATTAACTTTGGTGTTTAGTTTCCAAGTTTACAAATATATTCATATCATTTTATGCTGATTTCTTGTTAGATAATGAAAATAGCAAATTGTTTTACCTGTCCCTCTCTTTCATGTATATGCCAAATATTCATAATTGTAATAAATGCATAATTTGGTAGTGCCGTCATCATGGACACTTGTATTATGTATTTAATGTGGTCAATGAACTGTCTTCATTCTCTAGCTATATTCTGTATTGGACAATCGGTAATAATCATTTTAGAATCAACAAAGAGAACGGCTATATTTTACAGTTGATTTACCGCTTAAGCATGTGCTATATTGTGCGTGAGAGATGATTATGAGAGGTGCATTATTTCTAATGGAAACAAACTCAGTAATACCGAGTCTGTGATATTAAACTTTAAATTTTCTTGATGTTATTAAAACTAGAAATTTTCTTGATGTTATTACTTTTTTCCCTTTCCGGAATTAATCCAATGGTCTTATTCCAATTTAAATCATGAAATTAAGTCAATAGTTTACTTGATTCATAACAAGGATACTCATTCAAGATATTTTTATCTTGTGAAAAATTCAAAATAGTTAAAGCGGAAACATTTATTTTAACCCAATACGTCAAATTTGAAATATCATGGTCTTGCAACGGATATGTTATTTAAAGTTTATTCTTGTAACATACTGTAGGCCTCCGACAATGTAACACACGAAACAATGCAATGAAAATACAATAAGATGATCATAATTATACATTGAATATTGTAATATTATACAGTCAGTTAAAAGTTTTAAGATAATTTCGTTGAACATCGTGAAGAAAGCTGCTATGGCGTTATATAACGTTGCATTTGCGATATTAATTTTTCACATGAAGGATTTTTCACCAATACATCTAGTTCAGTATCAAAGTAAGTACAAGTTAATAAAATGTGATATTCATCATCTAGGTCAATGAAACAGAGAGGACATATCTTTTGATAATTGGTATATTATTGAAGAATCCTGTATTTAACCCAAAGGGAAGAAAACCGCCTCTGAATTTTTCTATGAGTGACCAGAGATATGAATTTTCACTATGATCAAGGTATAATTCTCTTAAAAAGTCAATTGAATACTTTTTTGCTAGATGAATTAAATTACTCCCGCCATGTTTGACACAAATTGCGCAATCTGTGAGATAATTCACGACATAACGGAAATGGTTGTATATTCATGGCATCATTTATTTCCAAGACTAATTAGGTATTGTTAACTACAACGGTACAGGCTGTTCAACAGATTTTATCTAATATCACATTGACCTTGTGTAAGAGCCCGTCTACACCTTGAAAATACAAGAACAAACAATACAGAAAATTAAACGCTTTATTACTTAAAGTTTGGAAACGTTTGTTATTGAAACATATACATGTATATCTAACCTGCATAAAACAATAGACAACATAATATCAGACAACAGAATGGTCAAGCAGTAAATAACTTTAATCTACGTACAATGTATAGTTTCAGTTCATTTCGGAAACTGGCTACACAAATAATTCATGACACATAGGAAGAAAACATGATTTAATGACAAAGATAGAAATCAAACGCTTACTAAATTATGCCTTCTACATTTATAAAATAAAATTCACAACATGTTCTCGTAAAATAGTATAAGAAACATTAAAAACGCGTTTGTTTTCATTGAACTGATTATTGGCGTCCGCGCCGAAGCGCGGCGCTCTTATGGAATGAGATCAGATTTTGTGAAAGGGCGACAGCAACTTCTCGAGCATTTTAGTCGGTCATAATAAAAGCCGAAAATTCCGATCGGTATGAGGGTGCTTGATTATTAAATAAGAAAGAAATGTCGCGATATGTTACAATGAATTTTCGCAATGCAAACATTTACAAATGAAATAACCTTTTCCGTCAATAAATCGCGCTCTTCGGGGTTTTTTATTTATCATTTTGTAGTACACAGTCGGTTATCATGTCATGGTATGTTATTGTTGTACATGTATCCTAGAATGATCAGTTGATGACCTAAATATTCCAAAAACCTATTTATAGATATATCTTTTTATCACTCCTATCGGTAAATGCCGGTCTCTCCCGGTCTATTTTGACCAGGATTTACTAGTGACCGGCGAATAGTACCACTCGTTTATTGGAAGCGCGGCGCTCTTATGGAATGAGATCAGATTTTGTGAAAGGGCGACAGCAACTTCTCGAGCATTTTAGTCGGTCATAATAAAAGCCGAAAATTCCGATCGGTATGAGGGTGCTTGATTATTAAATAAGAAAGAAATGTCGCGATATGTTACAATGAATTTTCGCAATGCAAACATTTACAAATGAAATAACCTTTTCCGTCAATAAATCGCGCTCTTCGGGGTTTTTTATTTATCATTTTGTAGTACACAGTCGGTTATCATGTCATGGTATGTTATTGTTGTACATGTATCCTAGAATGATCAGTTGATGACCTAAATATTCCAAAAACCTATTTATAGATATATCTTTTTATCACTCCTATCGGTAAATGCCGGTCTCTCCCGGTCTATTTTGACCAGGATTTACTAGTGACCGGCGAATAGTACCACTCGTTTATTGTCCGGTTTCTCCCGGTTTTGGAGTAGATGTTTGATATCGTTACAATTAGAAAAAAACAACAATAGCATGTTTCATTTTATCTATATGAGATAAAAACAATAAATATGTACACGGATTTATATGTAATATAAATCCGTGATATGTACAATAATTGAGAAAAAGGTACATTTTTTATGGTATTAAAATGACATTATCAACTTTGAAACATTTTATTTAATTATTCAATTTGTTATCCGTGTTTAGTAAAGATGCCGAGGAATTATTCAAAGTTACAAATTAGATTTTATGAATTATTCAATTGATCGATAATTTAAAAAATGATAAAGAAAAATACAATGTACATGTACATGGTTTAAGAATAAACAATATTATATATTGAAAGATAAACCATAATTTACTGACTTTTTCCAGTTAAGCTTTGACTTATAATCGTCGGTCAATATGACCATTGAATTCTTAAAATTTATTTTACAATTTTAATAAAAAAGATTAGTAAAAACTCAGTATTAAAATAGCACATAAAACACAAAAAAGAATAAAAGAAAACAATATTCATAAAATTTGTATTTTTTTTTTAAATTAAAATTTATAGATATTACAATTATTGTATAATAAACAATTATGCTCAACATGATCGACATGGTAATATAACTAGTGTCATATTTTTACTAACTTAAAGTGTGAACAGATACCTTAAGGGGGTCTTCGCTAATAGCGATAACATGTACATAATAAGGGACAAATGTGTGGTACGTGTTGATCATGCGTTACACATATGGATTATAAATGATTGCATACATGTATATCCGTTGCTATTAATAACCACGATCATAAAGAAATAACAAGTAATATTCTAATCTCTAGCATGCCAATCAAAGTTCATAATGAACAATGTCTTTCGTCCGCTCATTCATAAGTGGTATACATTTCTGGTAGTTTATAAGAATATCTTGTCATCATATGTGTACTAGTTCATCTTCACTTGCTGCATTTCTTGCTTGGACGCCCTTTGATGCTTTGCATCAATGCTTTTCTTGTAAGAAACATTATAATAGATGATTTTATATAACTTTGATTTTTAATGCAGATGCAATAGCAAACTTATTTAACTAATTGTTTAAAGTGCGGGTATCTGTTGGGTATCGATTCAATGTTTAGATTGTCTTCGAATTCTTCTTTTTCCGCATGTTTTTGGACCTTTCACAACATGAATATCCGTTATCTTTACGCCCTAAAGTAAAGGAAAACCGCTCAGTGAGAACTTCAAGTTTTGGCATATAGTCCCTGCTATGGACTTGGCCCTCTCATCCCCGCTAACAGTACCTTGTGATGCAGTTGAGTCCATTTCAGTAAAATATGAAAGGTTTGTTGGTGACAAAGTTTCACTTTGTAAAGCCAAACTGGGCACTGTAGCTTCAGCTGTAGATAATACATCATTATTCGTCACACCAAACAAACCCGCAGTAGGTAAGTTTGGTAAATTAGAAAACACGGGAGATTCATAGTCATTGAGCACATTCGAGGTTTCTTGAAATTCATTTATCTCGTTATCTAAATTCATGACATTATAAACATTCAAAGACTCACATTTTAAAAGCTTGTTTAATTCAAGAATATTTTCTTTCCTAAAGTTTTATTTCCTTACAATGTGATCGTGGCACTAGTCCTGAGTCATTCACTCAAATACGAAAATGGCAAAAGTGATTGCCATTCAAAGAAAAACAATTCACTAAAAGTAGCTAGTAAAAAAAATGGTGAATAATTTCTTCAAACTATCAATGGAGAAAACCTGAAACCCAAAAGAACACCCTAAACAGCTAAGCCATGCAAAGTAATGGTAAAGTATTCATAAAAAGTTAGATGGCCATGTGACAGCAGTAATTGCAGAAAATCGGATAGCTTTCAACATCCGGATACTGGTACACTTTGTAAAAACAATCATTCTGTGCAATAGATAAACGTAATATGGATAAAATCAATAGGATAATCGTTTACAACAGTTCCAATACCAATCTTAATACTCATTTTTACAGGTGAACGTTCTTCTTGTAGGAACATTTTGAAAATATATAAATGAATGAAAAAGAATACAGCATCAATGTAGACCACAACGATATTCGAAATTCGGGTTTTAGTATTGCCAATAAAGCTAAGGGACAAGCTGCAATTTCGTGAAAATAATATCACAATGCACATGCTTTTTACATAATGTTATTAAATACAAATATAACAACATATTAGTTTACTTGATTTTTACGAATCAAAATAAAACTAATTAACACAACATGACATTAACTGCTAATAATAACAGCTCCTTCCATAGGCCAAAATAAAAAGCATTCCATAAGAGACGACGCCGCTCATCGGCGTCGCCAACAACAATTAACTATTAAATTTTAAACGCAACAAGCAATTACTTTTTCTACAATTACATTTGTATTTATCATTGATTTTGTTAAAGTGAAGTGACTAGAACTGAACTCAAGGACATAAATAACCGATGAGATACTTTTTTGACAATCATAATGAAATTGAAATATAAACCTTGCTGATCTTTTGTGGTAATTATAATGCATCTGTCACCAGTCTAACCGACAGTGCGTCTTCGCGTACACATACCATTGAGTGATTCCGTAAGAAACAATGTCATTAAGTTCTCAAGTATTTTTACCTTTACTCATTATACATGGTGAATTGCAAACTCGTGTTATTTAGTTTCAACATGGTAAAATAACAAACTGAATGTTTTTATAACAATCAAAAGATTAACCTTTTAGATTTATTGTAGTAATTGGACCACACTTATCACCGGAATATCCATCCTTACATCCTCTCGTACATGTACCATTGCTTCTACCACAGTCATGATCTTGGCAAACCTCGGGACAGGAATTATTACAGGTATCGCCCCAAAAGCCTCGTTCACATCCATTTAAGCAGAAACCATTATCAATATTACATGCAATTTTACCTTCTGTTTTTAAACAAGATTTGCTGCAAGAGTCACCATTACACTGTACACAAATATTTCTGTCATGTTTTGAACATATTAAGCAGTTTTCATTACATAAGCAGTTTTCATTACATTTCTTTGCACAACTGTCACCAGTCCAACCATCACTACAGTTCCCGAAACATATGCAATTACCGTTACAGTCTGTAGAACATCCTTGTGAGCACTTGTTTGTAATTTGTTCACATGAAACCCCGTTAAATGTTTCACCTTCGGCACTCTCTGCGCACACTGGCTTGTTATTGACCAATTGACATAGATTACATCCTTGAATTGAACAAAAATTTGAACACTCTTTTTGATTTACACATTGAACACAGGAAACTTGCGTGTTGCCTTTGTAATAAAATTCATGCAAAAAAAGCCTTCGTTACAAATCCGACAAACATTCCCGTTATCACATTCTTTACAATTACTTGCGCATTTTTGACAAAAGTAATCGTTATCTGTCTGATATTCAAAATTTCCGGATTTACATCCTTCAACACATCTATATAAGTCACAATGATCGTTCTTACAGTAACTACATTTGTGTTCGCATCTTTTTCCATATTTTCCATGTTCACAATTTAAGCAGTATCCAGTGTCATCATGAAACCCTTTCATACAGTCTATGATACACTGTGACACACCTGTACCCCACTTGTTAGCTTTACATGTTGTGCAGTTAGTCTGGTCGGTAAAGCTAAGGCAATTTTCTGGACAAGGAAAGCAACTCTCACTGGCTAAATAGTATGGAGGTTCACAATTCTTGCATCTTGAGCCAACACAGGAAGTGCACCCAGAAGGGCACTCTAGATAATGTTAAAAAGAACAGGTTAGCATTTTGATATCTACGCAATAGTCTTATTTCCTGCTTTTATAAATTATTTCCAAATGTTGTGTCCAGTCTAAATAGTATGACATTTGAACACTCAATTCAATTCAAACAGGAAGAGGATAGAAAAATGAATCTTTAAAATAAACGTATTGTTAAATTATTTGCGTTTATGTAGAATTGCATAGAAATTACTTGAACATATACCGTTGTAAAGTATTGTGCACTTCAGTTAAGTTACAATCGTATGTAAATTTCAATTTATATCGTGCACCGAGCTTAAGTAGCAATAATTATCAATTGGTTAGTAACATGTAACTATTAGAATGATTTTTAGTTTCCCCTTTTACGCATTTATCAACATATTTGCAAATAGAGTGTTGTTCTAAAACTATTTTTTAACATATTTAATATAATTATCAAGGATATTTGCTGAAATCACTGTATGATTCATTTTGTATAAGTGCCATTATCTAGCAACGTCTTCTCAGATTTGCTTTTTAACATTTTCAGGTAATAAAACATTAAACTCAGTTTTTAGGCAAGAACGACAGCTGTTCATAGAAGACACTTATTATCCCCCGCCGATGGAATCGGGAGGGGGATATAGTTTTGGCGTTGTCCGTCCGTCCGTCCGTCCGCACTCACAGGAGAGTAATTATGTGGCTAGAGGGACAATAGGTAACTGTTCTTTCTCTTTGATGTCATTCATTCCGTAATGCTTTTATGTGGCTATTTTCTTTTGGGTGGCTAAAAAGAACAATAGAGAGAACAATAGAGTAGCCACATAATTACTGTCCTGTGAGAACGTCCGTCCATCCGTCCGTCCGAATTTCGTTTCCGGAGTAGTTCTCTGCAACTACTGGCTGGAATTCAACGAAACTTTATGGGAATCATCAATATCAAGAGGAGATGCGCATATCGTCAGCTTGTTCCGGTCAGACCCTTTAACTCAGAGTTATGGCCCTTAATTAGTTATGTAGTATGCATAAAGAGTAAAATTTCGTTTCCGGACTAGTTCTCTGCAACTACTGGCTGGAATTCAACGAAACTTTATGGGAATCATCAATATCAAAAGGAGATGCGCATATCGTCAGCTTGTTCCGGTCAGACCCTTTGACTCAGAGTTATGGCCCTTGATTAGTTATGTAGTATGCATATAGAGTAAAAATTGTTTCCGCACTACTGCTCTGCAACTACTGGCTGGAATTCAACGAAACTTTATGGGAATCTTCAATACCAAGAGGAGATGCGCATATCGTCAGCTTGTTCCGGTCATACACTTTAACTCAGAGTTATGGCCCTTGATTAGTTATGCAGTATGCATATGCAGTAAAAATCGTTTCTGCGCTAGTTCTCTGCAACTACTGGCTGGAATTCAACAAAACTTAATGGGAATCCTCAATACCAAGAGGAGATGCGCATATCATTGCCTTGTTCCGGTCAGACACTTTAACTCAGAGTTATGGCCCTTGATTAGTTGTGCAGTATGCATATAGAGAAATAATTGTTTCCGCGCTACTTCTCTGCAACTACTGGCTGGAATTCAACGAAACTTTATGGGAACCTTCAATACCAAGAGGAGATGCACATATCGTCGCCTTGTTCCGGTCAGACACTTAAACTCAGAGTTATGGCCCTTGATTAGTTATGAAGTATGCATATAGAGCAAAAATATTTACCGCGCTATTTCTCTGCAACTACTGGCTGGAATTCAATGAAACTTTATGGGAACCTTCAAATACCAAGAGAAAATGCGCATATCGTTGCCTTGTTGGGGTCAGACACTTTAACTCAGAGTTATGGCCCTTGATTAGTTATGCAGTATCCATAAAGAAAAATATTCGTTTCCTCACTACTGCTCTGCAACTACTGGGGGGAATTCAATGAAACTTTATTGGAACCTTCAATACCAAGAGGAGATGCGCATATTGTCGCCTTGTTCGGGTCAGACATTTTAAGTTAGAGTTATGACCTTTGATAACTTAGGCAGTATACAACCAGAGCAATAATCGTTTCCGTGCTACTTCTCTGTAACTACTGGCTGGAATTCAATGAAACTTTATGGGATACTAAGAGATGTGCATAAAGTCGCCTTGTTCCGGTCAGATACTTATAACTCAGATTTATGGCCCTTGATTAGTTATGTAGTATGCATACATCTCATTGGCATTTCCAGATATTACTATTTAACACAAAGTTATGGCTCTGTTATTGCCCTGAATATTTATCAAGTTCAAAGAATATTACTGTTTATGCCATGATTAATATATAAATAAAGCCTTATGTCTCCAGTTGTTGTGTTAATAAAAACAAGTACTCGGCGGGGGATATAAATTCAACGAATTTGCTTGTAGTTACAATGTTTTTATAAAAGTCCATATATACGGAATTAGTAACACCAAACAGTGGACGTCTTGATGTTGTGTTTTCGTACTCGGATGAATTACAATGTAAAATAATTTTTGCATGTCCCCACTGCACTTCAGAATCTATAAATTGACAATAATATAATTGTGCCACTTGAAAGTATAACATACACAAACCTATTCCGGAAATAAAAACAAATAAAAACTTGTTTACCTGTAAGAAACAGTTCTATGTGTAATAGAAGAAGTACCGTATTGTTGCTGAAGATGGTCTCATTCTTCAAGTGTCAGATCTAGAGGTTTAATGTCGATACAATTTACTGATAAGATAAGAAAATATATTTAAATCTGTAAACTTTATTATGTATAAATTTGAGTTTAGTTTATTTAGAGGAAATAAATACATATAATACTTTTAAATGATAATTAGTGTTACATAAAGCTCACCATCATTTTGTGACCCAACATTGAATAACAATCACGTAGGCATGAATAATAACATGGGCATAAATTTTGATCAAAATCGTAATCACGATTGCTGAAACTTTTATAACTGCATGAAAGATAACTATATAAAAAGTTTTAGATTTAAAATTGTATATTTAAATTACGTTTTGCTAAAATTATGACGTGTTAAATGTTAAGAAATACATAAAAATTATACCTCTTGTTTAATCCAAAACATTAAAATACAAATTTCATGTCAACAATTTTTAAGTTTGAATGCAAGCGATGCGGAAGTAGAATTACAGCAGTTAAGAATTGCAGCTATTGAATAATAAAAAGTTTTCCGCTCCTTCAAAACCTTCAAAAGTGTATAAAATTATCTTAATTCATAAACTTGAAGTACATATATGTAACGCGTCAGTGGCATAGATAAATTAATTTTTGAATTTAAAAAAATGTATTTTATCTTAGAGTTTACTGTAAAAAAATACATGTAGATAGGTGTAAGATAATAAATTTTCATTTTCATAAGGTTTGCCTTTTGTTCAGGTTAGGATGTTAGGCCAAACTAAGTATATTGTTGTGCTTTGAATATAATTGTCTTTGTCCTTTGTGTGTTGTTGATTGAACAGGTAGAGCAAGTTTTATGATGGATGAATGATTAGTATATATATTTTTACAGTAACTGACCATTTTCTCATTGCTTTCGGAGTAATAACATATCTTGAAATAAGCTAGACATTTCTCAATAGAAATACTTTGCAGATTTCTATACTGTTCATATCTTAAAGTAACATTCCATCAAATGTGTATGCATATATTTAGTTTATATAGTAATGATTAAAGTAAATATACAGATTTGCATTTTAACATCATTATTTTATAACATATAGACTAGACCATTCCAGATTTCAGCTGTGAAACATTTGCTCCCGCCTTATTTATCAACTGCTAGGTAATGTGTTGCTAGGTTTGTGTAGACCAGGTCAGCCGCTGACTATGAATTATTGGGGTGTAGCAATCGGATAGTGATAGAGCTGGTAGAACATTTTTATGAAAAGTATTAATAAAAGTGAGTACAGGTTAATAGAATGTCATATTCATCTAGGTAAATAAAGCAGAGAGGACTTATCCTTTGATTAATTTGATTTTTTTTTGAAGATTTGGCCCCGACTTATTGTGTATTGTTATCTTCTTTGGTAAAAGCTGTTCAAAAGATTTTATCTATATGCTATTGATCTTGTGTAAGAATCCGTCTACTCTTTGAAGACAAAACAACACAGAAAATCAAAGCACAGAAGGCGCTGAATTTTTTTGTGTCTCATAATGTCAGAAAGGTGAAGGTTGTAAGATTATAAACCAATTTGTTTGTATAGTGTCACCAATGCTGTTTCCAGTCTTATAACTATAGTAAATTGGCTATAAGACTGATTGCAACACTTATATTTAATTCAATGTGTATTTGGCTTAAACAAAATGAGTTGCCTGAACTGGGATTTGAACTCCATACCTCTCGTTTCCAAAGCAAGCGAGTAAATCCCTCGACCACGGGGAGTTATAAGATAACAGCCTGAAGAATACCATATTATTCTAAATTAGAATTTGTAACCCTTATTAATTTCGATATATTTTGTTCACGGTAAACCTGTTGTTTAACACTGAAGTAAATAATCATGGAGCTGAATATAAGCATGTACATGTATATCTATAAGAATAACACAATATTAGAAATCTTCGACCAATTGGGAACTATTTTTTCTTTACGAAAATTAATGCGCCTGTCATTTGACAATTTTTACGCAGTGATCTCCCCTTAATTTTTCGGTGTTAATGTACGTTTGAAGGGCAGTAACAACTTTGAGGAGTTTGGACTACTTTCGGTATTTGCAAATAAGAACATCAGGGTCTGAAATTTCGCTACCATTATTTGTTTGTTCTGACGACCTAAACAAATAAAAGCCGCTTTATTACTTAAATTTGAAAAAGGTTGTCATTGAAACATATACATATATCTAACCTGCATAAAACAATTGACAACCAAACATCAGACAACAGAATGGTCAAGCAATAAATAAATTTGATTTATGTACAATGTATAATTTCAGTTCATTTCGGAAACTGGCTAGACAAATAATTTAATGACACATAGGAAGAAAACAAAATTTAATGACAAAGATAGAAAACAAATGCTTACTAAATTATGCCTTCTAAATTTTGTTTATTTGTTTGGATTTTTACGACACGTCAACACATAACTGGCCATATCGTGCCGAATGCTATAATAGGCTTAAAATGTTATGTAAAACTTTGTAAATGACAATAGAAATGAGCCAATTAGATCATAGAATACAAGTTTATCTCTTTCAAATAATCAATTATGTTTTTTGATGGAATTGTATTAAAGAGTTCTTTGAGTGAATTTACAGAATAAAATCTATAACGGGCCTGTGAAAAATCATGACATTCAAGAAGAAAATGTTTGACAGTAAAATTTTCATTACAACCTATACAGAAAGGGGCATTGTCATTTGTGAGGAGATAAGAGTGGGTAATTTTAGTGTGTCCAATTCGGCAATTAAGAGATGGGTTTATATCGTGAAGTTTATTAAAAACTGCATTGTCCCAATTTGCTTTCCATTCAGATGATACGACTTTATTTATAGCCGGTCTAAAATCACAAGCAGGTAACAATAAGTCAGTGTTTTGAAAATTTAATGATTGTTTAGCTAAAGCATCTACTTTTTCATTTCCTCGTATACCTACATGACTTGGAATCCAATATAATTTAACAGATTTTGTTTTTAGTATATCATGAAATCGTAAAAGAAGTTTCTTTATCATGATATTGTCAGATTTTTTCATTTTTAATGGATATTAAAACAGAAAGCGAGTCAGAAAATATCACAAATTTATCGTGGGTATGCTGTGCTATGTATGACAATGCTAAATCGATAGCTTTTGCTTCAGGAGTAAAAATTGATGCATTATTGTCGCATAACGGAGAAAGAACTCACGGATGTTACATACTTTTAATATACAAATACACAAGTGTACAAGTGAAATACCAAATTCGAACTCCCTAACTTGAGATTTGAGAATAGTATATATAATGACAACCTGTCATAATGACATTTTATAATGTATATAAATACACGCGTTTTAGAGTTACATGTAGAACTCTCATTAATCATTTTGACATAAGCTCAGTCTGCATGTATCTTGTACTATAATATTCATAAATCAAAGTCATGTTCCATAGTTCACATTATGAAATAAAAACCTTAATATATGTATATACATGTTGACTTGTCATTTATATTAATATGATGTGTAAAGAGTAAAATACGACAAATTCCTTCCTATGTTATAAAAAATAATTTAAAAAAAGTATTAAACAGAGTATCAACTCTTTCTAACAAATTAAAAACAATCTAAAATCAACTTGACATCTGCTTTGCCCCTAAGGTAAGGATGTTATATATCAACCTTTTGTTACTTTATTTTAAAAGAAAAATCACCTAAGGTCATATCCGGTCAGAGATGTCCGGTCAGAGATGTTATCTAACGACCTTTTGTTACTTTATTTTAAAAAGAAAAACGCCTAAGGAAACAATATTCGGAAATATTCGCTCAATATATTTTCTTGTTATTTTTAAAAAAAGTTTTCGGATATGACACATATGTACTGCAGTCGGGTAACATAAGGTAAATATTATAGCTTTATAGGTTTTTCAATAAATATTAAATTTCCTTTATTTCATCATAAAAAAAAGAGAAAAAAAAGTTAATTTCTAGAGATCAAGTAAACATAAAAAACAAACAAATAAGTTAACAATTTTCAAAGAACAAATTATTTTAAGAATATTAATTAGAAAAACTTTAAGGTATAAAATTTAACAGAATTATATGTATGATAAGAGTAGAAAAGATATTTATATAC
Organism: Ruditapes philippinarum; assembly: GCF_026571515.1. Lineage (NCBI taxonomy): Eukaryota > Metazoa > Mollusca > Bivalvia > Venerida > Veneridae > Ruditapes > Ruditapes philippinarum. The sequence goes on along the minus strand of NW_026862733.1, from coordinate 16,291 downwards.
GAAAAAGTTTGAAAAATATTATAAACAATTGATAATTGATGAAATGTCCACTTGTTTCATTTCCTGTTAAAACGTGTATTGTGCATGCGCATTGAACACTTCCTGTGACAGGTATGTTTTTTGTAACAGGTACTTGCTGACATCAGTATGGCTTGGTCGTCGTGAAGTGTCGGGAATTTCTAATCGTTGGTATGTAGCTTTCTAAAGTTTTAGTTTAAATTGAAATTCATAATTGTTCATAAATGTTTGATTTTCTTGAAGATTCTTTTAATTGGATATGTATGTATTTTATATGTGTAAACGTAGACTTTATACCTGTTTTGATAAAGTTCATTCGATTATTTATCGGCACATCTGTAAACACTGTTCTTGTTGTTTCGTCGTTGTAAAAAGAATGTCTTTGTATTGAACAATACAACAAAGTGATGATAGATCTATAATTCTTCATTTATGTAGCACTGTTTTTGAGTAAAAGATAATTAAATTAACAGTTTGCTGTTGCACGATTCTCGCAAATGTTCATGTGATATTCATTTTGGATAACTTTGTTTCGCACAAATAATTATTTTGATAAGAAGTTGTCATCAGTATTTTCTTGGTTTTTTTTAAGTTTATATAACACATAGAAAAACACATTCTATTGATAAAAGGAAGTTTTCGGCTTCTCTTGTTGAAGACAGGAACAAAAGTTTATTTGATTCCACAATTTTGTTGTTGTTGTTGTTGTTGTTGACGGCTGTGACAGCATAGTTATATATTTTAAACATCGTAGACGCTTATTTCACATAATTTTACATCGAAGAAGGTGTGTCTCCATGGTTTTATGTACATCGTAGACTGTTTACATCGTAGACTGTTGACATCGTAGACTGTTTACATCGTAGACTGTTGACATCGTAGAGGCTGACTGTAATAGTGTCTAGTCAAGCGGTGTTTTACTGTACCGGCGAATTCGCTCGCACCTCTTTGTCTTGGCTGGACGACAAGTGGTCGTTAGACCAATATTTTGCATTTTCGTCCGTTGTCAGATCGGTTAATAGATATTATATACAATAAACATAATTTTGTTTCAGATATTTGAACAACAAGACAACTGTCATAAAATGCATAGGATAAGAATTCCAATGAAAGATGTTCCTTAGTGTAAGTATCTTATCTTTTATGTAATACTTGATAATTAATATTTTACTTTTCATATTGAATTTTTAAACATATTTTGTTTGGTTTAACTAAGCTATTAACTTTAGTTTATTTCGACAATAAGACTTATCCCAATTTAAACTTTATATAATGATTGTGCGTTGACAGTTGAAACATGTATGTATACACATGTTATTATAATATGAAATAAAGTAAATAATCAATTTGAAACTCATGATTAAGTGCTGTCATTTACTTAAAAATGCATATTAACTAACCGATCTATTAATAAACATATAGCGAATAACGATCATTTCAAGCAATAAAAAAATCAAAGATATATATTTCTAATAAAATAACTTGAAAATTTATATAAATGAATACAAACACCAACAATATAAAGATATATAATTAAATAAGGTAATTTTCTGTTTCGTTTTATGTTTGTTTCTTTTAACATATATGTTTTTCTTTAATAACTATTTACAATGCCTGAGGTCAATTTACCGAAAATTAGTATAGCATATAACATTCATAACTTATATAGCAAATTAGATATACATTGAAATAATATTTTCATGTTATGCTTTGAGTTTTTATTATTACCAGATGTTTTTGTATTAACTTTACCAGAAACTTTATATCGCGGCTTAATAATGCTTTTCATTTTAGTCGTAACAGAGTTTATAAACATTTCATTATCTGAATCATTATCATCAGCCATTGAATCTGACTGAATAAATAGTGTTATATGCTGCTTGTCACTGAGGATTGCTATTTACTTGTATAGAATTCGTGTCTGATAATTCTGAATCAGTCTGTGATTGCATTTCTTCTGAATGTGCATTACTTTGAGCATTTTCATCATTTGAAATTTGTTGTTGTTGTCGAAGATGTTTCTGTAATTCAGCTAATGGAATATCATCTTCATTATCAGAATTTGACCTTTCTTTTCTTACATTCTTAGCAACTTGGGGTAATACTGATTCTGGTATTTCTGAAGCATCATCAGTATCGCTATTTTCAGGTGTAACTACAAATGTGGCATTTCTTTTTGGTCGGCCAGTATTATCAGCTTTAGGTATTGACCAGTCATTAATATTTGCGAGCCTAATTTGTTCTGCATGGACTTTAACTGTTGAATTGTCAAGCTGATTTTTTATTATATAAGATAATGGTGACTTTTTTTCCATAATTCTATAAAATGGTTTCAAGTTCACATCTAGTTTGCTTCTCTTACGAAAATTCTTATAGAATACGGGATCGCCTATTTCAAATTTGATATCTTTTGCGGTCTTATCTGCGTAGCTAGCTTGTTCGCGTTTAGCTTTTTTAAGGTTCTTATAAACAGATAGAAAAGTATTATGTTGTTCTTGTAATGCAATTTTGTGATACTCTTCGCCATGATAGCGCTGCCTTGGTTGTAGCAACAGGTCCACCTGTAATATTGCGTCACGGTTATATAACAAATAAAATGGACTATGCTTTGAAGTCCTAGAGACATTGAATCTAAGTGCGGCTAATGTCACGTTAAGATGAATATCCCATTGTTTGAGATTTCCCTGGATTCTTTTAGCTAAGATATCATGTATGACAGGGTGAGAACGTTCATTTTTAGCGTTTCCGGCAGCATGATAGGTAGTTGTACGCACGTGATCAATTTTTAACTCTTTAAGTGTTTCTTTAAAAGCATTACTTGTAAATTCTGATCCATTGTCAGTGACAATTTGTAATGGACATGCGTATCTAGGGTAAATTTCTTCTAATAGTAAATGTATAATTGTATCAGTACTTTTGTCAGCAGTAGGGAAACACTCGGGATAACCACTGTAAAGGTCAATAAAACATATAATGTAGCGGTTACCACTCATTGTTGTCTCGTACGGCCCTGATACGTCGATACTCAAAGTAGCAAATGGATAAGGCGGTATTCTTGTCTCGCCCATAGGTGCTTTTATTTTTGTAAGATTACGTGATTGACAATCAACACATTAAGAAACATATTCATACAATTCTTTGAACATATTTGGTCAAAAATGTTTTTGTTTTATTGTTGTAAATAACCTCTGTGTTCCTGGGTGACCATTATTTAAATGATATTGAGTAATGACAAGGTGTTTTAAGTGTTGTGGAACAAACAACCTAAGATTAGGATTATCATCTACATTAGACAGATAATAAAGAACTTGGTCAATTTCTAAATATTTGCTCTGCACTGATTTAGTTGGCTGTCCGTGACGTAGTAACATTTTCAGTTCAAGAATAGTTTGATCTTTATCTTGCTCTGAAGCCATATTTAATTTTTCTAATTGTTTAATATCTTCTTCAATTGGCTCTTGAAATTGGTATTCTTTGTTTGCTATTTCTTTGGCATTAAGATGCGTAGAATCAAAAGCATTTACTTCATAGCTTTCATCAGTTTTCACAGCATGTACATTATCATTATTTGAATTATTACTTGAATTTGAGACTGTTATTTCGAAGGCATTGTCATTAATATCAGGCTCATAAAGTTCAACATCGGACTTGTTATCATTTTTATCATCAGCTGAAGGTCTAGAAAAGAAATCGGCAATTAAATTTAATTTTCCGGGCAAATATTCAATTTTACAGTTATAGGCAGAAATATTTAAAGCCCAAAGCTGAATTCTTTTGTTTTGCATTGGTGCTTCTAGAAGATATTTTAAAGGTTTATGGTCTGTAAATATAGTAAACTCTGCATTATGTAAATAAACATCTAATTTTTGTAACGCATAATGAATACTGAATGCTTCTTTTTCTATGGTACTGTACTTTCTTTGAGATTCACTTAATTTATGAGATAGGAAGTATATAGGTTTTTCAATACCAGATTTGTCACATTTCTGACTTAAACATGCTCCGACCACTAAATCTGAGGAGTCCGTGTATAGAATATAAGGCTTATTTGGGTCTGGGAATGCTAAAAGTGGAATACGTGTTAACATTTTCTTTAATTGTTCAAAACTTTCTTGACATTCTTTGGTCCAAAACACGCTTTCTTGTAAGATTGATTAGAGGTTCAACAATTTTAGAGTATTTAGGGCAAAATCTTCTATAAAAACCAGCAGCACTAAGTAAAGATCTGACATCTTTAACACATTTTGGTACCGGAAGTGACAGTAATAGCTTTTACTTTTTCTGGGTCTGGTTTTATACCTTCATGATCAATTATAAAACCAAGGTACTTTGTTTGTTGCTGAATAAAACTGCATTTTTTCAGTTTAAGTTTTAATTTATGCTCTTTAAGCTTGGAAAATACTGTCTGTATATGTAAAAAATGTTCATTTAATGACTTCGAAAATATTAGAATGTCGTCAAGATAACTGACAGCAAATGCCTCTAAACCTTGTAAGACATGTGACATAAGATCTTGGAAAACTCCAGGTGCAGAAACTAGGCCAAAAGGGGTCCGGTTGAAGTCGAACAAGCCTCGGAATGTCGTAAAAGCAGTTTTTTCCTTGTCTGATTCATGTACGGGTATCTGCCAAAAACCTGAGCGCATGTCTAGTGTTGTAAAATATTTTGAAGACCCTAGGATTGTTAAAATATCATCAATTAATGGGAGAGGATATGATGTTGGCTTTGTAATTTTATTCAATTGTCTAAAATCAACACAAAACCGTTTACTGCCGTAACGTTTTCCGACCACAACAACAGGAAAAGAATAAGGACTATGACTTCTTCTTATAATATTTGCTTCTAACATCTCATCGATTGCGTCACTCATAAATTTTCTATTGTTTAAAGGTGTGCGATATGGGCGTAATTTGATTGGAGGATGATTACCTGTTGTTATTTTCATGGTTACAGTATCTGTCTGTGATAATTCAGAATCTTTATTTGCGAAAATATTTCTATTTTTTCTTAATATGTCTCTAACAATATTAAAATGCTCTGAAGGTGTATGCATATCACGCTCGAAATCGTTGTTAAGAGGGGAAGTTGTTTGAAGAGCCTCTGTGACCGAGTTAATGCTCTCAACTTCTGAAACTTTAGCAACTACTGAATCTCGTTTTAATCTTATAGTTTTATGCGTATTGTTGACAATCATAATAGGAAATCTTCTATCAGCCGAAAGTTTCATAACAGAATTTGTTATCATAAGACCTGGTTCAGAAGCAATCATTCCAGTTTCTATACTTTTTAATTCATATAATTTATCATTTTACAAGCCTGGATTTTGTTTTAACTTAGCAGTACACACATTAACTGTTTGAGGTTTCAAAATAACATCCTGTTTTAATCTTACAATTGATGCGATATGAATATCTTCTTCGAGGGGTACATATGTATTATTAACTCTTAAGCAGCCTAAATCAAAATATAATCTAACGCCATTTTGTGTTAACCAATCACGGCCTAAAATAATATTTCTATTCATTTTAGAAACAACATAGAATTTTTGAGTTGTTTTTGTTTTCCCTATTTGAAAAGTAAGATTTATATAACCATCTATATGTAAATAATTTCCGTCAACTGAACATAAATTTATTTTCTGTTTTATAAGTTGAGGATTCTTCAATTTTCTATTTATTCTGCGATGCAGAAGACAAACTTCAGCACCTGAATCTACTAACGATCTGTATTTATAGTTTTCTATTTTAATCAAGCATGAATTAGGACTACCAGCTAATGCTATACTAAATTTTGGTATTTTATCGTTCCTGTCAGAGACCCCTTTGTGACAGGAACTTGCTAGTTTTCCTGAAAATTTATTTTGTTTCTGTCGTAAAAATTTTGTTTACGACATTCTCGCATAATATGTCCAAAATTATTACATTTCCAGCACTTAATCTTTGATTTCAAACTATTATTGCTATTATTTTTCCTAAATCGTGAAAAATTTTGACGGTGAAATACAGAATATATTTCATTTTTCCTAAATCTACAATTACGCACATGATGACCTGGCCTCTTACAGTACACGCAAAAATTTCTTGTATAATAATGATTAAAATTATTTGCTTTGTAATTATTGTATTTTGCGTGATTTTGAGAATTAGAAAGTTTTACTCTGGCAGAAAATCTAGCTCTGAAATTCTGTTCATTCATTGCGCAAGTAATTGCTTCTTGTAAAGTTTTTGGTTTTTCTCTCATAAGTTTAAGTTTTAAATAATTATGCGCTAAATTATCCGTAAACAATTCCACTAACTGAAGCTCAATTAAACTATTATCTCCTAGTTTATAATTTTCATAAGCGGTTTCAGCACAATTTATAAATTTTTCAGCAAAAATTTGAACACTTTCTCCCAAATCTTGTTTTAAATTTCTCAAAAGATAAAATTCATGATGTAAATCTTTAATTTCCCCAAATCTAGTACTTATTTCTTCTTTTAATTGTTCCCACGAATTACGAGGATTATCACAACAAATTAAACAAATATTGGGACTTACTAAAGTTGTCAAAAAGTGAAACTGTAAAATATGTTTATGAGACTTACAAACCTATTGTTGCGTTTAAGAGACCCAAAAATATCCGTGATCATATTGTGCATTCTAGCTTTTCAAAGCAAATGTCAATTCATTCATCTTCTCCTTGTAGCAGAAGTAGATGTTCTCATTGTAATCGAATTACTTCGGATGTATCTTTTGCAAGCAGTGTCACAGGCGAAAAATATACACTGAGAAACCCTACAAACTGTTCTACAAATAATGTTATTTATTTAATCTCCTGTCAAAAATGCAATATGCAATATGTTGGCCAGACATCTCAACCGGTTTCACGTAGAATGAATAGTCATAAATTTGAAATTACAAATTTCAAAGATCCAGCGTTTTCAACTCTTGTTGCAACGCATTTTAATTCAATTGATCATTCATTTAATGACTTTTCATTTTTACCGTTTGAGATTGTCAGCGACACAATGGAGCGTCTATGTAGAGAAACCTACTGGATTCATAAGCTTAAGACGTTTTCACCAGCTGGATTAAATGCAAAAATTATATACGACATTTAATTATTTCCGTAAGTTCTTTTGCGTAGACATTCCATTATAAATGGTTATATACTTTTTCCAATATAATATTTCATCTGTTTTATGCATGTATACACGTTACGTAACATTCACGTTGTTTCCTATTATTGTTTTTTATATATTTTATATAGGAAATACTTGTATTTAATAATCCGTGAATGTTTATATATATATATATATCGAAATCTTTTTTAACTTTATTAATTTTAAAATGAAATTTAATATAACGTAACGTAACAATGTATGTTTCCCGCCATCTCGGACGTTGACGTCATGTGACGTCTCTTCCTGTTTATTCACTTCCTGTTTATTCACTGACGAAGAACATATTTGTTCGAAATCGATTTGAATATTAAAAAAATAACTGAATGTACGCGTGTGGTTGTTCTTTTTGGATTCATATTTGAGGATTATCACGCAAATATCTACATATAAAATCGCTTACAGTCCCTTTACTTGATTGAAATGCGACTACTTTTATTTTATTATCATCCAAACTTTTTAAAACAGCATATTTTTCTATAGATTTAATCCAGTCATTAAAATATTTAGAATTTCCATCAAAATTTTGTACTATTTCTGATAAACCCTGTGTACCTATGACAGTTGGAATATTTTCCAAATTATCTGACAAATTTTCAAAAATTGTAGCTATTTCTTGATCTGACATCTTCAAAATTAGCAAATTACAGGTATATAAACGATCACTCACCTTAAATTTTCTGTTTCAGGTACTTCATTGTGTCCCGCTGTCCAAAATCGTCGCTTCGACATCGCTGGTCTTAGGCGCCAAATCAACCGTTGACGCATAACGGAGAAAGAACTCACGGATGTTACATACTTTTAATATACAAATACAAATACACAAGTGTACAAGTGAAATACCAAATTCGAACTCCCTAACTGGTCATTTAAGAATAGTATATATAATGACAACCTGTCATAATGACATTTTATAATGTATATAAATACACGCGTTTTAGAGTTACATGTAGAACTCTCATTAATCATTTTGACATAAGCTCAGTCTGCATGTATCTTGTACTATAATATTCATAAATCAAATAAATCAATATGATGGGTAAAGAGTAAAATACGACATTATCTGGTAACCTCATACTAGATGTAAAATTATTTTCAAACACAGCCGCACCTACTTTGCAACCTTCTTTTGAACCGTCCGTATAAATATGTATAAAATCTTCATGTTCTTCCTTAATTGCTAGATATTTCTCTTTGAAATATTCAGGTGAATTTGATGACTTTTTTATATTTGAAAGGTTAATATTTATTTTCGGGGAATTATAAGTCCAAGGTGGAACATCCTCATCGTCATTTTGAAGGATACTGTCTGGATTAATTTTAATGTTATCTAAATCATCTTTTAAACGAAGGCCTAATATTTTAATTTCCTTTGGTTTGTTAACAAATTTTTCAGTATAACTTGGTTTGAAAATAATATTTTTAGCTGGATTTTTAATATTAGATGAAATTCTAGTTGCATATTGAAGTGATAGCTTTTTTCGACGAAGATGAAGCGATGGTTCCCCAGCTTCCGCATATAGACTTTCTACAGGTGAAGTGCGAAAAGCACCTAAAGCTAAACGTAAACCCTGGTGATGTATGGTATCTAGCATTTGAAGATATGATTTTCTTGCAGACCCATATACTACAGAACCATAATCTTATTTTGAGCGGATAAGACTTCTGTATAATTTCAGTAATGTGGAAGAATTTGATCCCCAATTTGTACTTGATAAACCTTAAGTAAATTTAAAGCTTTAAGGCATTTAGTTTTCAAATGTTTAATATGTGGTATAAAAGAAAGTTTTTTATCAAATATAATTCCTAAAAACTTAGCTTCATCAACTACTGGAATTTTAGAACCAGATATGTAAAGTTCAGGGTCATTGTGGTGTTTCCGCAATCGACAAAAGTGAACACATTGAGTTTTTGACTTTGAAAATTTAAAACAATTTTCTATTGCCCACTTTTGAATTTTATCTAAATTTTGTTGAAGTTGCCTTTCAATTGTTCTCGTACTTTTCGAACGATAGCAGATAAGAAAATCGTCTACATATAGAGAACAGTCTATGCCTGGTGTAAAAGCGCTAGTAATATTGTTTATTTAAGGCCAAAAAGTGTAACAGAAAGTATGCTTCCTTGAGGAACACCTTGTTCTTGTTGGTGGTCCTGAGAAAAAAAGTTGAACCAAGTCTTACTTTAAAGTGCCTATCGTTTAAAAATCCAGAAATGAAAAGAGGAAGTCTGCCATTAAGTCCAGCATCCTTTAGATCTTTTAGGATACCATATTTCCAAGTAGTATCGTAAGCCTTCTCAAGATCAAAGAAAATTGATACCAGGTGTTGTTTATTTACAAAGGCTTCTAAATTTACAAAATAAAATTCACAACATGTTCTCGTAAAATAGTATAAGAAACATTAAAAATCGTTTGTTTTCATTGAACTTATCATAAGAAACATAATAATACAAGATTTTATATTACTTTCATTTGTAATGCAGATGGAATGGCAAACTCATTTAACTATTTTTTTAAAGTGCGGGTATCTGTTGGGATACAAATGTAGATGTACCGTATTGATTCAATGTTTGGATTGTCTTCGAAGTCTTCTTTTTCTATATGTTTTAACATTGTTTTTGGACTTTTCGCAACATGAAGATCCGTTATCTTTACGCCCTTAAGTAAAGGAAGTCCCAAACCGCTCAGTGAGAACTTCAAGTTTTGGCATATAGTCCCTGCTTAGGACTTGACCCACTTCATTTGCTCTCTCATTCCCGCTAATAGTACCGTGTGATGTATTTGAGTCCATTTCAGTAAAATTAAGAGTTATAGTCATTGAGCACACTCAAAGTTTCTTGAAATTCATTTATCTCTTTATCTTAATTCATGACATTATAAACGACGGTGTCAAATCCAATAGTGTCTGTATCAATGTCAACTGATATATCAAAAAGTTGTTCAACATCACTTGTATCTATGTTATCATCCAAAGCAAATTCACAGGAATCATAAGATCATTCAGTACTATCGACCATGTCATCACTTGAACTGTATACCCCTATAGTGTCACTTTCAGAACTTTATCATCCATACTGCCACTTATAGCAGTAACAGCTGTCTCTCCTTTTGCAGAACTATTGCCATTTGAATCCAAATATTCAAAATCAGGAATACCAAAATTTCCTGTCGCCATTTTTCGTTAGATATTTAAGCTGATTTTTGTGTGAAATGTTTTGTGTTGGGCTTTCCTTAGGGATTCTTATTTTCTCTATTTTATCGCCACATCAGCGTTGTTTGTGCCGTGTGGAGGCTGTAAAAAGTCGCCCCGTACATTCAATCAGGGATGTTATATTTCCGATCCTTAAAGATCGTTCAGCACGACATTATTGTTATGCTTGTGGTATTTTTAGTTTTAACTTTTCGGCATTTTCTAGTTGGTTCTAGCATTAAATGTAATACTATGACGTTTGTTAAAATTGAGAATTTTGAGCGAGCATTAAATTTTGCCAACATATTGGCGATTCTCCTCCTACAAACGAACAATTTCAAATATCACAGGACAATAAACCGGCGACCAGGAATCTCGTTTTCAGACTGTGCAAGCAATTCAAACACGACGAATAAGGGGTCATATACAGTGAAGAGTGAGGGTTAAAGCGGAAAAATGACGGGACGTTAGTGACGTCAATTGAAAAACACCAAAAACGATCGACAGTAAACAGCTGGCGACCTGTCCAGGATGTTTGATATCTGCATCGGGTCTAATTATTTAGTTTTGACAAAAAGATCGAAAACGAGACATTTGTTTTAAACACATTATTTTATTGCGTTTATCTAGATATACGTGTTATCAATAGATTAATAATGATTAACCATCATTATAAGTATTTTCCCCGATATCTTATTAAATGATAGCCTGTGCTTAGTTGAAAAGGATACTTTTCAGTTGATAATTTTCTTTTATAAATTGTACATAATCATATTTTTTCAGAACGTACGATGTAATAGTAAATTAATAATACCAATCGCTTTTTCATCCAACATTATAATTTCATGCCTTGTGAGTTCTCAGATTACTAAAAAAATACAAGTAAAAGCGAAGAATGGCCGGCTATCGGGCTTTATTTTCGTGGAACAAGAATGTGATCGCTTTCTTTCTCGCTTAATCTCCATATACATGTATGAGGCCTGGTAATAATTATACGATTCGGACACCTAGAGCACTATGAAGAACACTTTCAGAAAGAATTGCACTTGTGATATTTTGTATTTTAAGACGTAATGAACGTCATTTATTGTTTTAGCGTGCATCGCGTCGCGTACCCCTGGTTATTTCAGAATCTTTTTACAGAATTGTTATTTGAAAACATGTCGCATTGATTTCTTTCGCTGTATAAAGAGGACATGTTCCGATATTTGTCTGTTGTAAAATTGTTTACGTAAAAATTATGAAATGTGAACAGTAGATCTGCAGTCCTATTACTTTTTTAACAACTCTCATATCATTTATTTCAATTTTTTCACCAAGACTATTCAATATTTAGATTAAACACATAACACATCATTATAAACATTGAGCAAACCGGCTTGATAACTCTTACAAGTATTGTGTTTGTCATATACGAAAAACAAAAACAATGTCAAGCGCTTGTTTACTTTTATATCTTAAAAAAGTTTTCAATAAAAAGAAAAACTAAATTAAATTATCATGGATACTGTACTTTCTCTGCTTTTAAAAACTTTCAATGGGCTTCTATTCTGTTGTCTCTAGATCTGCAAAGAAATGAAAATAACATAAACTGAAATAGACCAACACACAAACACGCACACAGGCACGCGCATACAGTCGCACTTATGTGCACGCGCGCACACACTCACGCAAAATAATGTGTTTGTTCCTTATTCATTTCAATTGGAATGTTAAGACAAATACATGTATTTTGGTTATATTTACAACAAATATTATTTTTTCTTTAAAAAATGAAATGATTTTACAAACGTTCGTATACTATGACGCAACAAGTAAGACCATAATTATAAACTTATGAATTCATCAAATTAGTTAAATAATTAAATATTTTACCGCTGTAAACAGTATCCTTCGTCCTGTTGTGACTTAAACTTTCGTAATTATTTGCAGTTTCAATATATGTTGGAATCTCGACGTTTCGGTTGTTATTTTGGGGCGCTTTATTTCCCAGGCAGCTGTATCTTTTAAAGAGAAGAACTCAATTCACCAATAGAAAACTGACTTATAATCTTCAGACATGCCCATGCTAAGACATAATTTTAATGATATGCTGACATAGTAGTTGATTAAATTATTATTTGAATATTTAAAAAAAGAATACTTCAAAACATATATATAAATGAAATATGTTTGAACAAATGGCACGTGCACAAAATCATTACGGGTAAAACCTTATTATATAATATTTTGTTCTGGGACATTTTAATCTGTTTCCATAAAACATTCATGTGTGTTTAGTAAAAGAGGCATTCTTTTACAATTATTCAAAGAATCGATCATTAAACTTTGGAACATAAGTTTTATGAACAAAATTTCATAAAATATAGCTGTATACACTTCAAAATATATGCGATAGACAATTCAAAATTGTCAAAATTGTCTCAAAGGACAAATTAAAAAAGTAATGAAAGAATGTTTTTTAAAACGTAAAGATGATAACAATATTTCATTTTTAATTTACATTTAATTTTTACCTTCGTCTCATGAAATAAAGCAGTATAACAATTGCCACTATGACAAGAGAAAATCCTATTCCAGAGAAAAAACCTATGATAAATATTTTGACTTCAGATGCTTGATTTTGTGCTGTTGTTGCCGTGGATGTTGCTGCCGATGTTATTGTAACAATTTGTTCTGCAAACATAATGTTTCTTATGGTTCTAAAATATGTAACACCAATTAACTCTGACATTTGATACGCAACAAGCATTTCTTTTACTACACTTATTTATCATTGATTGTGTTAAATAGAAGTTACTAGAATTGAACGCAAGGATATAAATAACCGATGAGATACTTTTTTGACAATCATACTGAAATTAACCTTGCTGATATTTTGCGTTTATTATAATGCATCTGTCACCAGTATAACCGTCATTGCGTCCTCGCGTACACATACCATTGAGTGATTCCGTAAGAAACAATGTAAACAGTAACTGTCATCAAGTTCTCAAGTATTTTTACCTTAAATCATTATACATGGTTGATTGCAAACTCGTGTTATTTAGTTTAGTAATCAACATTGTAAAAAAACAACATAAATTTATATAACAATCAAAAGATTAACCTTTTTTATTTATTGTAGTAATTGGACCACACTTATCACAGGAATATCCTTCCTTACATCCTCTCGTACATGTACCTGTGCTTCTATCACAGTCATGATCTTGGCAATTCTCAGAACAGGAGTTAATACAGGTGTCGCCCCAGTAGTTTTGTTCACATCCATTTAAGCAATAACCGTCTTCTAATGTGCATGTTTGTTTACCTTCTTCTATTTTACATGATTTACTACAAAGTAAACTGCAATTGTTTGAGTAAAAGTTGCCATTACACTGTACACAAATAGTCCTGTCATTGTTTGAGCATATCAAGCATTTTTCATTACATCTTTCGGTACATCTTTCACCAGCCCAACCATCATTACAGTTTCCTAAACATATACCATAACTGTCACAGTTAGTAGAACATCCCTGTGAGCACTTGTGCGCAATTTGTTCACATGAATTGCCGTTAAATATTTCTCCCTCAGAGCAATCTGAGCATCTTGGCTTGTTATCAACCAATTGACATAATTTACATCCTTGAATGAAACAAACATTTGAACATTCATTTTCATTAAAACATTTAGCACAGTTAACATATGTGTTGCCATTGTAATAAAGTTGATTCAAATAAAAGCCGTCGTTGCATATTTGACAAACATTACCGTTTTCACATTCTTTACAATCCTTTGGACATTTCCGACAAAAGATATCATTAAAAGTCTGATATTCAAAGTATCCTGATTTACATCCTTCAACACATCTATATAAATCACAATTATCGTTCTGACAGATACTACAATTTTGTTGGCATGTAAGTCCATATTTTCCATGTTCACAATTTAAACAGTATCCAGTGTCATCATGACATTCACCATTTAGACACTCTTTACTACAGTCTTGGAAGCACTGTGACAAACCTGTACCCCACTTGTTAGATTTACATTTCGTGCAGTTAGTCTGGTCTGTACAGCTAAGGCAATTGTCTGGGCAAGGATGGCAATTGTTATCGGCTAAATAGTACGATGGTTCACAATTTGTGCATCTTGAGTCAAGACAAGAAATGCACCCAGGAGAACACTCTAGATAATGGTGAAGCAAACAGGTAAATATTTTTATTTCTTTGCATTTTTCTTATTTCATTTTTTTAGAAATAATTTTCACAATATTTTGTTGAGACTCGACAATGTAAGATTTGAACATTTTAAAATCTAAACAGTCATAAATGTCAAACATTAATATTCAACGTACTGTTTAAAATACATATGCGCTTCCAAATCATTTGGTAGAAATATCCGGTATTCCTTCGTTTATTAATGTAAATTATTGAATTGTTCTGTGAAATAATAAATACAATGTATATGTAACAAATGTAAGTGCCACTATTTATCATGCACCGCATTAATGTGGCAATATTTCTCAATTGTTTTTAATATTGCTCTATTAGAAATATTTTGAGCTTTCATTTAATCGCCTTTTTCAAATAATTATAAAATATCTTGATACAACTAAATTTTATAAAATTTGTCTGTGTTTATTGATATAATTATCAAAGATATTTGCTGTTAAACATTTATGATTGACATTATCGATTGATTAAACAGAACTTCACAGAATGTTATTTGAAAAATATTTTCATTGGGTTAGAAAAGAAGACATAGTTTTAAGGCAAGAACGAACGATGAGCTTTAAGAAAGACACGATTAGTTACATATTTTCAAAAAGATTCATACATAAAAATATGGAATTAGCAAAATCAAGGTGGGGGCGACGGATTGCGGACTCATAGAAGTTCTAATGGCTCGCTTTTGAGGTCATTCAAGCGTGCTCGGATGGACTAAAATTCATTTTGCATTCCTCTTTGCACTTTAGCATCTATCAATTACCAAAGGTACAAGTGTGGCAATTGAAAGTTTAGCAGAAACAAAGACTTGTTTACCTGTAAGAACAAATTCCGTGTGAAATAGAAGAAGCAGCGCTGTTGTTGCTAAAAGTGGTCCCATTCCTCTACTGTCAAATCTGAAAGTTTGAACTACACCATTGTTAGCGATAAAATTAACTGATATATTACAAAAATATGTTTAAATTTTGAAACTACTTTCCGCTATTACAGTAACTTTAGTTTTAATTGATCTTTATACATGTAAAACTTGTTAATATTTCTTTGTGTCACATATAACTGACTGTCTACAATTATTGTTTAAGTTTACACTGAATAATAACCGCACGTATATTATTTTTAAGAATGTAAAGACTGACATTTACATTGTGAACAAAATCTTAATCGAGATTGCTGAAAATTAAATCCTTCTTGAACGTCAGATTTATTTCATGTTTTATTTTAAACAATTTAAAAACTATAATAATGGGTTAAATGTTAAATGTTGAGAAATATGTAAATAATATACCTTTTGTTAAATCCTTAAAAAGACGAATTTCATTTACACAAAAGTTAATACAAGCAAGGCGGAAGTATGATTGCAGTAGTAAAGAAATTCAGTTGCTGAATTAAGCGTAACGCATAATGACATAAGTAATAGTTATGCGTCTGTATTCAGAGTAAAAAGATGCATTCAACCAGCTAGGGTCTTTCAAACAGAAAAGACCCTGATTCAACTTAGATTTAAAAATAACCAATACGTAACTATTTTATCCTATAAATCTTTTATTATTCATATACAGGATTTAGGACTAGCTATCTTTAAATTGCTTGCATTGCGATGTAATGGCTTCATATATTATATAACTTATATATTTTAAAACGATAATACCTTATAATACAACAAATACATTGTATACGTGACAAGTATATGTAACTATGTGTGTACATGTACAAAAA
>NW_026862732.1:0-39814 GCF_026571515.1 Ruditapes philippinarum | reverse complement strand
GAAGAGAGGCTGTTGTAAAACTATTTGAAGATTTATATTGACATGTTATGATGAAAATTCATATTGATTTTTTTAAGTAAGTTGGTTAAAGACCCTTTATACATCAGAAATGCTATCATTTCATTTCTTATTTTCATCAAACTGATATTTACAACAGATTTGACCATTTTACAAGTTATAGAAAATGTTAGAATTAAGATATTACTATTTAACTGTTTTACATATTATTGAGTAAAGGGAGATAAATATGTACAAGTACATTTTGTTATAATATATTATAATAATCATACTGTCAGTACTGATTGCAAGTATGATATGTTTACAGAAATCTTGGATTTTATAAATTAATGTTCTATACATGTATGTAGATTATATCATAGTTCATCTATTTAATAAAAATAAAATTGTGAAACAACATTGATGTTTTAGTTATGATACACACAGATGTACGTAAATCAATTTCGTTGAAAGGTAAACTTGGGGTATGAAGCTGTACACAATTATCCTGGATGTTGTGTCTTATAGGGGAAATAATTATTTTGTATCACCAGTACTGGTTTAGTCCAGGAATAAATAGTACACACATGATTGATTCTCAATCTTAACAAGATGGAGTGGTCGTACTGTACAGATGCAAATTGTTGAAAAGCAATTATTAAGGTGGCTTTATTATGAAGGTACAATATATGAACCAGAACAACAAGGATAAAGACCATTTGATTGATGTTGACTAGAAAGAAAACAAAAACTTTACAAAATTACTTAGATAAACAAATCAAATGCTGGCCACTTGATGAAGGTTATAATCTATAATGACACTTCTAGTTAAAACAAAACCTAGCCGCATTATAAGGGTAGTCATTACCGAAACTTAAGTTTTTTTTAATACAATTTCCAACTTGTTCCGATGTTATGTGTTCCTCTAAATAACAGCACAGATACACACTGCATAACAAATCAAGGGCCATAACCTTATTAATGGTTTCCATAAAGTTTCATTGAATTCCAGCCAGTACTGAAGCATCTGACCAGAACAAGGCAACGATATGCCCATCTCCTCTTAGTGTTGATGGTTCCCATAAAGTTTCGTTGAATTCCTGCCAGTAGTTGCAGAGAACTAGCGTTGAAATGAAATTCGGACAGACAGATGGAAAGCACCTATATAAAAGAACCAAAAAAAGCAATCTAACCATACAGTGAAAGTACCTAACATTTTTTTCAATAGATGAATTGTAATTCTACCGTAATATCAAACAATATACCAATATACTACAAAAAGGCTAGTGTGAATCCATTTTATGCCCTCAAGAGTTCTTCCCCTTTATTACTTGATATTTACATTTTCTGCTCAAACGATGGTTACTAAATTACAAATATGTTTAATTTACAAAGTGTTCTCGACATAAAGAATATTTCGCTTAATGATAACAAGATAATGCCATGACTTTGTTATACATCTCGGACAAGTTTAGAATCTGTTTAAATCACTAAATGAATTAACAAAACTGAATTTAATGTAATTGTTGCTTTTTTCAAGACATATTTATAATCCATACAGCCAAACAAAAATGAAGTAAGAAAATAAACAAAGCACAATAACTAAAAAAATCATGGAGTACAGAGTACCGGTTTTTGTGCACTGCACTTCATTTCAAGGAGATCTGTTATCCTATGAAGATTCATGTCCACAGCTTTTATAGTTTAGGAGAAATGGCTCGGAGAAAACTGAAATATAAAAATTAACAAAGGCAAATAACTCAAAAAATAAAACAATGTAGAGTTCCAGTTATTGTGCAATGCAATCCTTCCCATTAAGATCTATCATCCTAAAAGGTTTCAAGTCCATAGCTTTGATAAGTTAGGAGAAATGGCCCAAAAAAATAAAGTATGAAAATAAACAAAGGGCAATAACTCAAAAAATAACAAGTGCAGAGTACAAATTTTAAACACTGCACTTTATCTCAATGAGATCTATCATCCTACCTTAGCTTTTTTGTTTAGGAGAAATGGCCTGGACAAAAAAAAGTATGAAAATTAACAAAGGGCAATAACTCAAAAATTAAAAAGTGCAGAGTAATTATTCTTATGCACTGCACTTCGAGTCATTGAAAGTAGCAGGCTGACGAATTTTGGAGTCAATCAGACTTATTCTCCGCACAAGTCTATGGGGCCGCCGCCGCCGACAATGTCGGCAACAAAAGTAATACCTATATGTCGCCTTTTTCAAGGCGACACAAAGTAGTCATGCACTTTCATTAAATGAATTTGATACATTTAGAGTATTTATACCATTCATTTTATTATTAGTATATTTAAAATTGAATTAATATGTCCTATAGACTCGAGTTATATCAGCTGACGACCATTAATCTTGTAAGTGGCAATATAAACTGTATTTGAGTTGCGCCATGACAAAACCAACATAATGGGTTTTCGACCAGCATGGATCCAGACCAGCCTGCGCATCCGAGCAGTCTGATCAGGATCCATGCTGTTCGCTATCAGTTTCTCTACTTGTTATAGGGTTTGTAAGGGAACAGCATGGATCCTGATCGCAAACCTATTATGTTGGTTTTGTCATGGCGCGGCTCATTTCTATATTGATATGCTAGGAGACTGAATAAATACAAACAAAACCTTTGGAATAGATATATAATTGTCTTAAATTTTTGATAATTTAAACATTGACAGGCAAGGTCATTTAAAGGCCTAGGTCATATCAGAAAAAAAAACTGAAAACTGTTGGTTTTGGAATATGTGTTCTTTTGTACAGGTATGAATAAAATCTGTGAAAAGGTTACACAAGTTATCACAAATCAAACCTTTAGGAAATGTATAAATAAAAGGCTAATAACAATAAATGACAGACACATTGCAATAACAAAAGCTTACCTCTCAAAACCAAGTGCTCAAGTAAGCAAAAAATAAATCAAGTCTTGGCATCGTTGTAAGCATTTATTTTTCTTTACAATTTAAAAGAAAAAATCTTTCAGTTTGCTTGTTTGTACATTTAGCACATGTCTAACTGCTACATATAATAAATTATAATTTAGTTTCCTCTTTCATTATCTTACACTATTACAACTACAAATATATACATGTATGTATAAAACAATCATTCATAAATACAGTTACCCTAGTACACACTATTTTTTATATCATAAACTAAATGTTTAACCATTGCATGAATTTATTTAAGAAAATGCATATCATAAAAATAAAAACATTTAATTTTACATTAGATACCTTTTAAACAAGATATGTTTGTAAAACATGTTTGCCCCGTATTTGCAGCCAATTAGTCATGTGATCAGGTTATTATGCATGACTTCTGACCCAGTGAACAAATAATAAATAAGGGTTGTCTAGTATCTACTGGTTATGACTAGTCACAATGTTATTATTGTGACCCTATAGGCTGTGTGAAGCAATATAAGTTATTACAAATCTTACCAAATAATATATGCATAAATGTTATGAATCAGGTAGGCCTCATTATGACAGCCATGTTGTTATATTACATAAGACCTTCAAATGTGTAAACCAAAAGCATTTTTAGTTTAATATAAAAATATCAACCAAGGCAACTTGAGTTGTTGATTTATTGGTCAGAAACCATCATTAAGTACAAGGTCAATATGTCATACACTTGACCCCAAAATCAATAGGGGTCATCTATTGGTCATGCCCAATCATCATACCAAGTTTGAAGTTCCTAGGCCTAAGTGTTCTTTAGTTATTGATCAGAAATCGTTTTTACCTACAAGGCCAATGTGACCTTGACCTTTGACCGCTTAACCCAAACATCAATAGGGCTCATCTGCTGGTCATGACCAATCACCATACCAAGTTTGAAGTTCCTAAGCCTAAGCGTTCTTTAGTTATTGATCGGAAACCGTTTATACCTACGAGGTCAATGTGACCTTGACCTTTGACCCCTTGACCTCAAAATCAATAAGGGTCATTTGCTGGTCATGACCAATCACAATACCAAGTTTGAAGTTCCGACACCTAAGCGTTCTTAAGTTATTGATCGCAAACCGTTTTTACCTTCACAGTCAATGTGACCTTGACCTTTCACCCCAAAATCAATAGGGGTCATCTGCTGGTCATGACCAATTACCATACCAAGTTTGAAGTTCCTAGGCCTAAGCGTTCTTTAGTTATTGTTTTGAAACCGTTTTTACCTACAAAGTAAATGTGACCTTGACCTTTGACAACTTAACCCCAAAATCAATAGGGGTCATCTGCTGGTCATGGCCAATCACCATACCAAGTTTGAAGTTTCTAGGCCTAAGTGTTCTTTAGTTATTGATCAGAAACTGTTTCTATTAACAAGGTCAATATGAACATGACCTTTGACCCCTTCACCCCAAAATCAATTAGAATCATCTACTGGTCATGGCCAATCACCATACCAAGTTTGAAGTTCCTAGGCTTAAGTGTTCTTTAGTTATTGATCGGAAAACCGTTTTTACTTACAAGGTCAATGTCACCTTGACCTTTGACCCCTTGACCCCAAAATCAATAGGGGTCATTTGCTGGTCATGACCAATCACCATACCAAATTTGAAGTTCCTAGGCCTAAGGGTTCTTTAGTTATTGATCGGAAAACCGTTTTTACTTACAAGCTCAATGTCACCTTGACCTTTGACCCCTTGACCCCAAAATCAATAGGGGTCATCTGCTGGTCATGACCAATCACCATACCAAGTTTGAAGTTCCTAGGCCTAAGCGTTCTTTAGTTATTGTTTTGAAACCGTTTTTACCTACAAAGTAAATGTGACCTTGACCTTTGACCAATTAACCCCCAAAATCAATAGGGGTCATCTGCTGGTCATGGCCAATCACCATACCAAGTTTGAAGTTCCTAGGCCTAAGTGTTCTTTAGTTATTGATCGGAAAACCGTTTTTACTTACAAGGTCAATGTCACTTTGACCTTTGACATCTTGACCCAAAAATCAATAGGGGTCATCTGCTGGTCATGACCAATCACCATACCAAATTTGAAGTTCCTAAGCCCAAGCGTTCTTTAGTTATTGATCAGAAACTGTTTTTATTAACAAGGTCAATGTGAACTTGACCTTTGACCCCTTGACCCCAAAATCAATTAGAATCATCTGCTGGTCATGGCCAATCACCATACCAAGTTTGAAGTTCCTAGGCTTAAGTGTTCTTTAGTTATTGATCGGAAAACCGTTTTTACTTACAAGGTCAATGTCACCTTGACCTTTGACCCCTTGACCCCAAAATCAATAGGGGTCATCCACTGGTCATGACCAATCACCATACCAAATTTGAAGTTCCTAGGCCCAAGCGTTCTTTAGTTATTGATCAGAAACTGTTTTTACTTACAAGGTCAATGTGACCTTGACCTTTGACCCCTTGACCCCAAAATCAATAAGAATCATCTGCTGGTCATGGCCAATCACCATATTAAGTTTGAAGTTCCTAGGCCTAAGTGTTCTTTAGTTATTGATCGGAAAACCGTTTTTACTTAAAAGGTCAATTTCACCTTGACCTTTGACCCCTTGACCCCAAAATCAATAGGGGTCATCTGCTGGTCATGACCAATCACCATACCAAATTTGAAGTTCCTAGGCCCAAGCGTTCTTTAGTTATTGATCAGAAACTGTTTTTACTTACAAGGTCAATGTGACCTTGACCTTTCACCCCTTGACCCCAAAATCAATAGGGTTATCTGCTTGTCATGACCAATCACCATACCAAGTTTGAAGTTCCTAGGCCTAAGCTTTCTTTAGTAATCACTCGGAAACCATTTGGTCTAGGGACCGACGGACCGACAAATGCAAAGCAATATACCCCCTCTTCTTGGGGGGCATAACAATACCATATGAAATAAAACGAAATTTATAGGTCGGATGGATTTTACCTATAAATTACATTATGATCAGAACATTCTAGTATCAAATGTACATACTGCATTATTTTTGTAACAGAGGTACTGAAACAATTACCAGGTCTTCATTTGGCTTGTAATAGAGATGTGTAGATCATCATGTGATAGTATTAAATGCTGACTTGGACATGCATCAGTTATCAAAGAACAGTAAAATGTTTCTTTTTTTCTCTCAAAAATTGGAGGAGTAACACATTTTTTTTTCAATATAAGACACCATGGCCTATTGTCATTTTCTTTATGCGTATAAAAGTATAAGACAAAGAAGTCACTCTAAACATGCAGAACTGATTGTGAAGTCTTACATTAATAGGAATTGATGATGTTGAAGGAAGAGATTATTGGTCTACAAAAGACCACATTACAGAGGTTACACTGTATATCACTCATACCTTTAATTGTTTGTACGAAGCATATAACAAACCTGTCTCATTAAAACATATGATGGTCAAAATATGAATAATACTTGGAATAATTGACGTAAAATCAAGAACATCAACATTCTAAAGAAGAAACCCCCATCTATGATATTGATTATAATATATAATTTAAAACTGTTTTGCACTGAATCAAAAGAAAATTCATTTAACACCTTTTCCGATTACTTATGAGAAAACTTGTTGCTATGATTTGGACATGTACCATTTTGTACAGGGTCTTTGAAATTTATGTATATTATGACACACGTTTTCCAAATATATAACTATTTAGAAGGATCTTCATGTGATGTTGAAAAGTATCTTTAATAGAGGACACTATTTATTTCATAATAATAATAAAAATAACAATAAAAAAGGAATAATAATAATCGTCTTCCAAACAAGTCGTCTAGTGATCAGACATGCGAACAATATTGCAAGCAACCATACAGTGAACTTGCAAGCAACCGGACGACTTGTTTTTCAGATTATGCAAGCAACCGTACAATGAGAAAGCATCACCGATGGCAATTTCAATGTCAATATTTTAATAACAAGGGATTTTCTTCAAATATTTCCTCATTTTCATTTCCCTAGATAGTTACTCTTTTAAGAGTCAAGAGAGTTTGCACACATATTTGATGAAAAGCTGCGAAATTGCTGTTTAAAGTCACCAAAAAAGGAATTTTTGAGAAATCGAAGTGAGAAATCGCTTTGATTTACAAAATATAGTTTTGTCACAAAAAGCATACCGGGAAATATCTGTTTCATGTGAGACCCACTCATAAAAATATAAATATTCTTCAATAATCGATCTTTACTAAAATTTCTACCTATATTTCAGTCTAAATCCGCGTTTGTCGTGTATAACTCGCTCGCAAGCGGAGGTTATAGCGGACACTGGAGTGTACACTGTGTGGGCCTTTACTTCCTATAATGGTCCGTATAATATTTACTTTTATGTAAGTTAGCTATGACTATACTTTCTGGCGATATTTCAGTAACCGTTTCTTACCGTTGACTATAGTTAAATTTGCATTCACACGCTTTCCTGGAATTACCACTTTCTACGTAAGTAGCCGACTTAATTCTAATTCCACGGAATTTCTGGGTCAGCGATGAGGAATTAACTGACATTTAGAGATCTATAGTCACGGAGAAATAACACCTGTCCCGAGGATCGGTTCCTATTTCAAGATAAATGACGTCAGGTCTTTTTAATGAGCATATCAGAATGAAAATAGATCGTATTTTCTCTTGTATTATAATATGATAATAGGCATAAATATTTCATTCATGTAGTTTATTAGAAGGGAGACAAGCCTGGCATGCCCCGGTGTCACATTTATACCAGTTTTCTCCCTTCAAAAGTCCGCTGTCTTCTGAAGGTTATGTTATTAAACTTTTTTTTTTTATGAAAGCATTAATTCATATTTTACTCGTTTACCATCAGGAGAACATGTTTTTTTAAGGAACATAATGACTGCCAGTTTAAAACATGATGCAATGATAAACAAAAACTGTTGTTCCATCGAATGACTTATTTCATATTTACTTAAATCAAGCTAAAAGTATTTGCACAATTAAAGTCCCATTTTGCCTCAGAAATGTTTTTTTTTAATTTCTCTAAAGTTTTTTTTTAAAATTTGGTTTTAGTTTTATAGTATCCAACAAGTTACCCATTGGCCAATAATCTGAGCCATTTTATTTATCTTTGCTTTTTGGTTATAAGTACAGTTGTAGTATAGCAATTAAGTATTTTGTATGGAAGTCATAATACTACTGTGTTTACGTTTTGTTACCTTTAGGACACATTATTCCACATATATCGCTACTTTCTTCAGGTAGCAAGCATCTTACATTCTCCTAAACCATTACTTAAACATTATAAAATTCACATTTGCCATTTCTTAAGAAGTGAAAATTTATTTATTTCCGAGGCATGACGTGCCTTTAATATGAAAATACTTGTAAAAGTGCCTGTATCCTGTCGGCTGCTTAAAAGTCACGTGTTAATCACTTGACTACCACATGATAGACTGACCTACAATAAAGGCGACGTAGTTTAAAATTATTTAGTCAATTTAAAGCATGAGTATAATCAAAATTGTCTCTCGAATGCATAGTGTTCTTGATGTATACCATGAGAAACCCTGAAGATATTTTGAGGTTTCTTTACTGTTTCTGTATTATATATGAATTGTCCTCCTTGTAACTTTCAAAGATGAAGTAAAAAATATATAATCGCCAAATAGGATTTTGATTGGTACATGCATGTACATGTATAAGTATGAAACTCCTGACTTAAGGAGTTATGTATATATTTGTATAATAATCCACGGTTTATCGTTTAAATGTTTTGTAATTAATCATTCAGGCATATCGGCCTAACGCATTTGAACTAAAACCGTGCATTATTCTACAGCAATGCACTCAAAACAGATATCAATAGATCTCCTTAATATTTATTTATATATATTAATATTTTTGTTAACATTCCTAAAAAGATTTGCCGCATGCTAAAGAGTGTCATACATTTCCCAATTAAGTTTTCAGCAGAAATGATATGTTTATACATGTTATAAGATTTATGTTGTTTGAATCTTGGTGATAAATATTTTTTGTTAAAGAAGAGCATTCATACAGACTTAAGTCTGACAATAAAGGCAAACAAAGGGTATTTTTGGAACTTTTTTAGAACAAGCTGTCAGCTCGATCATGGATATTTTAGAAAAAAAAATTAATTTATCCTTTTTTTTGAGACATCAATGTTTATTTGTTGAAATACGTTTTAGATGAGTCCTTAAATTCAAGTGTGTCTGTATTGGTAAAGTCATCATATATTGGACTTTACAAATGTTTCTATCTTTAAAATAAAAGAGACACATATTCTTCTTGATATCTGAGGTATGAATTTTATATTATACTTGAATTTCCATAGATTTTGTTATCTCCCGCCGATGGAATCGGGAGGGGGGATAAAGTTTTGGCGTTGTCCGTCCGTCCGTCCTTCCGTCCGTCCGAATTTCGTTTCCGGAGTAGTTCTCTGCAACTACTGGCTGGAATTCAACGAAACTTTATAGGAATCATCAATATCAAGAGGAGATGCGCATATCGTCGGCTTGTTCCGGTCCGACCCTTAAACTCAGAGTTATGGCCCTTGATTAGTTATGTAGTATGCATATAGAGTAAAAATCGTTTCCGGAGTAGTTCTCTGCAACTACTGGCTGGAATTCAACGAAACTTTATGGGAATCATCAATATCAAGAGGAGATGCGCATATCGTCGGCTTGTTCCGGTCAGAAACTTTAACTCAGAGTTATGGCCCTTGAATAGTTATGTAGTATGCATATAGAGTAAAAATGGTTTCCGCACTACTTCTCTGCAACTACTGGCTGGAATTCAACGAAACTTTATGGGAATCATCAATACCAAGAGGAGATGCGCATATCGTCGGCTTGTTCGTGTCAGACACTTTAACTCAGAGTTATGGCCCTTGATTAGTTATGCAATATGCATATAGAGTAAAAATCGTTTCCGGAGTATTTCTCAGCAACAACTGGCTGGAATTCAACGAAACTTTATGGGAATCACCAATATCAAAAGGAGATGCACATATCGTCGGCTTGTTCCGGTCAGACCCTTTAACTCAGAGTTATGGCCCTTGAATAGTTATGTAGTTTGCATATAGAGTAAAAATCGTTTCCGCACTACTTCTCTGCAACTACTGGCTGGAATTCAACGAAACTTTATGGGAACCTTCAATACCAAGAGGAGATGCGCATATCGTCGGCTTGTTCCGGTAAGACACTTTAACTCAGAGTTATGGCCCTTGATTAGTTATGCAGTATCCATATAGAAAAATATTTGTTTCCTCGCTACTTCTCTGTTCCTCGCTACCTCTCTGCTACTACTGGCTGGAATTCAATGAAACTTTATGGGATACTAAGAGGAGATGTGCATATAGTCGCCTTGTTCCAGTCAGATTCTTATAACTCAGATTTATTGCCCTTGATTAGTTATGTAGTATGCATACATCTCATTGGCATTTCCAGATTTTACTATTTAACACAAAGTTATGGCTCTGTTATTGCCCTGAATATTTGTCAAGTTCAAAGAATATTACTGTTTATGGCATGATTAATATATAAATAAAGCCTTATGTATTCAGTTGTTGTGTTAATAATGACCAGTACTCGGCGGGGGATTTTGCTTGTTAAGCTTGAGTTTCTCAAAATCTTGTTAACAAGCTGCTCTCAAAATTGAATTTATCAATCGTAAACGTGACTATGTTTGACTAAACATCGCATACAGATCGCAACCCTTTTTCATTATTTTTGTAAGTAGAACATGTAGAAATAAATCCCGGAATCTGCTGATTTATACTTTTGCTTGATTAACATCTCTTTGGGCTAAACTTATAGTGAAATTGCGGAAGCAAAATAGTTTTCATTGTTTTAATGCATAAACTACTTAGTACAGGTAAATGCACAATTTGTTCTGAATTGTTTGGAAGAATTAAATTACATGCATGTAACTTAAGTAAAATGAAAAACATTGTTCCATGCATGGTTTTGATTTTCACTTACTATATAAAGATATGGACTGTTTACTAGTATACATTATCTGGTGATAAAAAGAAGATTTCATTAAGAATTTATTTTATATTTTCGCATTAACTTGTTAATTTTTTCTTGTTGTTAAACACTTTGAAATAAACTGAATCTTAAGTTTATGACAGAAGAAGAATATTATAAAACACATTTTTTCAAAAGTTTTATAATTGATTGTAACATGATTTAGATTTCACTTCAAGATTTATATAAGGGAACTAATTAAAATGCATTTTTACACATTAAATCATCATATACTCTCCCTTTAAACATAACTGGTATTTAATTAACGTACAAATTGCACATCTCTATTTAGTGAAGGAGAAAAGGAAATGAATGATTGAAACACTTTTATTGAATTATATAACACTGATTTATACTTATAAATACATCCGGGCATCTTACATGTTTTGTACATGTTAATACATGTATGTATTAATGTTTATATTTGTATGTTTTAAGTTTCCTTTAAAGGCACATTTTGTTTCAGAAATTAATAATGTCTTAATTCTTTAGAAATGTCAGATATGTGTTTTGATAATATTTTGATAATGAATTTAGAGGATCTAAGATGTGAAAAAGCTGCAGAAAGTAGCAAGGAATGAGCAATGATGTGTTGTGTGTTTGTGTGTTGTAAAGGTAGCAAAATGTAAACAAAGTACATTGTAGTATTTAGACTTCCATACAAAATACTTACTTACTATAATAGAACATATTTCCAAAGAGCAAAGGAAGCAAGGTTAATCTTTTGGGTCAATAAGTATTCTGGGACATGTCATAAGATACCAAAAGTTAAACAAGTTTTGAGGAATGTAAATGACATCTTTTCAGGAGCTTAATGGGCCTTTAATTGTGTTTCTAAAACTTTATAAGAACAAGCATAGTAAAGAACTGTACTAAAAAGTCTATAGTTATTGATATTGTGAGTCACATATTTCACTTTTTTTGTGCTTCATGTATATAAAATGCAAGTGAAGTATTCTTCTTTAGAAAGGAGGTATTTGTGCAGCTGTGGAAGATCTCTTTAATTGTTCAAATGGCGAGAAAGTAAGAACTTCTGATTTGAAGAATTGTATTTCCAACAGTGTCCGGATAAGCTCTAATAATGAATATTCAGCGAATTGTTACGGAGAAAAAAGACTAGCATAACTTTGTGTATGTGCGTGTATTGATTGGTCTAGTGCGCACGAGATTTTATGACGCGCGCACGAGTTATTTAGTCGTGCAAATGAGATAATATGTCATGTGTACGAAATACTATGTCATAAGCACGAGATAATTTAGTCGTGCATACGAGTTACTATGTCGTGAGCACGATTTACTGTGTAGGCGCACGAGATAATTAAGTCGGGAGCACAGGTGACTTAGTCGTGCGCACGAGATAACTAAATATATTATAAGAAGTACTGTAATGACAATTTTGAATAGACCAATCAAATTTCACCTTGCAACAGGGAACACTTTCAGGGCTTACTTAATGAAAACAATTAAACCATTTCATTTAACCAGTTTCAAGATATTTTCTAAGTATTTTCCTTTATCTATTGTAATATGTCGCGGCTGATATATCTAGATTGAAATAAACACTAAATAAAATGTAAATATAATAAGGAAGATATCACAGCACGTTGATAACATTGATTGAATATAGAATTTTAGAGAATAATGCATGACGCGATTGTTTTGTGAAGTGGATGTGCGCGTCAGACACTTGAAGTTGTTAAAATCCCGTCCTGCTTTATATAAATTTATAAAACTTATTTGTCTTGTTTTTTTCATTGCATAAACATGCTGAAAGAAGCGGGAAATATATCACGCCCGTTTAACTCACAACGAGTGAAAAATGTCCATCGGTAAAAATGTTGTGAGCAACATCCGTTCCTCGTTGTGAGCACCCATCTTTGACGTGTGACACGATAAACAAGGTGACTTTTTCATAATTTTTAAGATTACAGACATTTATGTAAAAATATCGAAATGCAGTTAGCTAGCGAAGTGTTTTCCGAGTATGCACACGTAAAGATGTTGCCTGTTGGTGGACAATTTGATGGAAATACCGTGCGACGCAGTCACTTGGAGTAGCAGGAAAACTGGAGATAACTTCTCTATGGACCTAATTTAACATTGAAAACGTCGATTCTGGTGACGTTTTGGGCATTCTAACCTAAAACAGATGCCCACAAGTCTTCAGCGTAAATTATTATCTGTAAGTCTTCATAGAAACGAAGATATACCCTTTTTTGCTTTAATCCTCGTTGTGAGCACCATAACCTCGTTGTGAGCAAGACAAGCGCAGTGCGTGTATGGTTTTAATATGTAATTCAGATGGTGAAAATATAATTTTCAATCTACCACAGCAATAAAAACGTTTTTGCACAGCAGCATTTCTTTGCAAGACGTTGTGCATACCCCAAAGGGAGGCATATTAGTTTTGAACTGTCCGTCTGTCAGTCCGTCAATCTGTCCGAAAACTTTAACATTGGCCATAACTTCCTTATTAGTAAACGGATTTGATTCATATTTGAACACAACATCCCTTAGCACAACACCTTCCTACAGACCTGTATTTTTTTACCTTGGCCCCTGAATGGCCTTTACCTTGAAGGTCAAATTGTCCAAAAACATTTAAGATTGGCCATAATGTCCTTGCATAATGTTTAGGCACAACACATCTTTGGACAAGGCCTTTCAGCTATCCTATATTCTTTTTACCGTGACCGCTGAATGACCTTCACCTTGAAGGTCAAATTGTCCAAAAACTTCCCTTTAGGCAAGACCTTCAAACTGATCTGTATTTTTTTACCTTGTACCCTGAATGACCTTCTAGAACATCCAAAAACTTTAACATTGGTCATAACTTCTTTATAAGTAAGTGGAATTAATTCATATTTGGACACAATGCCCCTTTGGACAAGACCTTCCAACTGACCTATATTTATTTCACCTTGACCTTGAATGACCTTCACATTGAAGATCTAATTGTCCAAAAACAAATAATCTATCTGGTCCATAAATCAAAGGACAAAGCACCACTTCAGGGGCATTGTCAACTTACTGTGATAGTTCTTGTTTTACATAACTTGGTCAGTCTTCAGCTCAGGATAAACACATGTATGTGTGTATCACACAGATTGTGAAATTGTTAAAATATTCCTAAACTCCCCGTGATGTTCACTCGTGCCACACTAGAGTATACGCGAAATAAAATAGCTGATTTACCTCCACTGATTAGTTCTTCTGTTAATCTGATGACTTGTGATATAGAATTAAGGAACTTGGCGTTATTAGGGTTAAAGGCACATTATGCCTCAGAAATCCATATTTTTCCATTTCTTAAGAAATGCCAAACATGTTTTCTAATAGTGTTTTGTTAATGGATATAAGATGTTTTTCTGCTGAAGAAATAGCACTGAACATGTAGTAATGTGTCGTAAAGGTAGCAAAATGTAAACAAAGTAGTATTTTGACTTCAATACAAAATACCAATTCACTATATAATTATACCAATTGCCAATATAACAAAATTGGCAAAGATAGTTTATGTTTATGGCAAATGAGTATTGTTTTGGAAACTGTATAATAATACCAAAATAAAAAGGTTTTTGAGAAATAAAAAAGTGATAGCATTTCTGACGCATACTGTGCCTTTAAAGGATAATTTTGAGTTGGCAAGTTTAACCTACGCTTGATTTCTTCATCATGCACCAGGAAACCTTTCGGGTGTACTTAAAACAATAAAATATGTATGTAAAGTATTTTGTCACACTTGTATTTATTTCCTGTATAAACATATCTTTAAGCACGTCGATCTCTTTATCTATTGTACGTATAACTTGTATATCCCGACTGAGTTATCGGTAAGTATAATAATAATTATAATAAAGTGAAGAAAGTGTTTTTACTTTGCAAAAATGAATATAAGTACAGCTTTCCTTCCGAAATGGTGTCAGATGTATATCAAGTTTGAAGTATTAAATACTTAGATAGTTTGAGAAAATAGACAGAAATTGTGTACTTAATGGCAATATGGAGGGCAAACAATATTTTTAGGAGTATCTGCGATTTTAGAATGTTATTCTTATATTTAAGGTTGGTCGTTTAGTCGGTTTGGTAGGTCGTTGGTAGGTTGGTCGGTCTGTCCGAGATGTTTCAGCGAGTCTTATAGATAACAAGGAAACTAACTCTAGACATGGGAATTGGAACATTTTAAATCAAATTATCAGATGCTCTCCCTTTAAACATTTTAGAAACTAGATCTAGCTCTAAAATTAAAAATGAAATACTGTTTGAATATCATTGTAGTATTGTATACTCTCCAATTAGGTGTTAATATAGTCCAGCCACACAAACGTGCATTTCTCTTGCTAATATTGATTGATCAAATATTCATAAAATAATCTACTCTTTATCACCATGAACAAAATTACTATCCAGCACCCTTTTATTACTGTAATTGTTTTATTAAAATCAAGGGGAAATTCTTTTATGATAGTATAACCATTATTGGTTACACCATTTTGCCGAAAGTCTGTGTCCTGAGATAAATACCTTGAAAAGAAAATACCAGGAGAGAAGATACATTTATTTAAAAGTTTCTGATATACTAGCCTACTTACATTTATTGATAATAACACATATATTCCGAATCTTTTAATAGTACATAAGTTGTTCTAACTAACTCTAGCTGACTGACTGACTGACTGACTGACTGACTGACCAACTAACCAGCCAACCAACCATCCAACCGACCAAACAACCAACCAACCGACAAACTAACTAACTAATTAACTAACTAACTTACTAACTAACCAACTAACTAACTAACTAACTAAATGATTAACAAACTAACCAATCAACTAACTACTAACTAACTAACTAACTAACTTACCAACTAACTAACTAACTAAAAACAATGCGACGATTACAGACCAAGTTCAGTTTGAACATCCGGGACTTCAGATCATGGTCTGCATTGTACGCCATTCTGTCAGTACTTACTACACATCTGGGAATTTCCGGTTTCTAAAATCATAAATGTTAGCATAAAAGCAATCAACTGTTAGCCATAAGGTATATAATTGGCTTTACCAAGTATCGTATCCGTTTTGTGTACGCATACTCCTCATCCGGAGACTATGTTCAGATTTAAAGATAAGTGGGGGTTAAGAAAGCTCGAATGGCCAAACGCTTTTAAAGTGGTGATTCTTAAATCATATTCATCCTAAATCTGATGGAAGAGAATTTGATTAGTCGTGCCGTCCTTATCAGGGTGTCTACTTTTGGCCCATCTTGATACCCCTAAAATTGATACCCGGGAGTTTCAAAAATTAAAGTTGGAAAAGTCTCTTCAAGAAATTCAGTAGGTGAAAAGCTAAATCCCATCAATAATTTAGGTGACAACTTACCCGTGCGATCCGTGCAGGCCAAGATCAGCCGATACATCCGTACTCATTCTGTAAATCTCCCTAAAATAATTAATTTTTTTGTCAAGAATATAGGTTCAGGTCGATATTTAGCTTTGTAACCAGTAGTAGTAGTAGTAGTAGTAGTAGTAGTAGTAGTAGTAGTAGCAGCAGCAGTAGAAGCAGTAGTAGCAGTAGCAGTAGTAGTAGTAGTAGTAATAGTAGCAGTAGCAACAGTAGCGGTAGTAGTAGAAGTAGAAGTAGTAGTAGTAGCAGCAGCAGTAGTAGCAGTAGTAGTAGTAGTAGTAGTAGTAGTAGCAGTAGAAGCAGTAGCAGCAGTAGCAGTAGTAGTAGTAGAAGAAGTAGTAATAGTAGTAACAGCAGTAGCAGCAGTAGTAGCAGTAGTAGTAGTAGTAGTAGCAGTAGTAGTATTAGCAGCAGCAGTAGTAGTAGTAGTAGTAGTAGTAGTAGTAGTAGTAGTAGTAGTAGTAGTAGTAGTAGTAGTAGTAGTAGTAGTAGTAGTAGTAGTAGTAGTAGTAGTAGTAGTAGTAGTAGTAGTAGCAGCAGCAGTAGCAGCAGTAGCAGTAGTAGTAGTAGTAGTAGTAGTAGCAGTAGTAGCAGTAGTAGCAGCAGCAGTAGCAGCAGTAGCAGCAGTAGCAGTAGTAGTAGTAGTAGTAGAAGTAGTAGCAGTAGCAGTAGTAGTAACAGTAGTAGTAGTAGCAGCAGCAGTAGTAGTAGTAGTAGTAGTAGTAGTAGTAGTAGTAGTAGTAGCAGCAGCAGTAGTAGTAGTAGTAGTAGTAGAAGTAGTAGAAGTAGTAGTAGCAGTAGCAGTAGCAGCAGCAGTAGCAGCAGTAGTAGTAGTAGCAGTATATTATTATATATATATTATGAAACTTGCATTTTTTTCAGCACACATCTTTTAACTCGAAGCAATCACACTTTTCGATGAAAAAGTTTGTTGTTGTTGTTAATCGAGCACTTAAAGATATTCTAAAATGCAGGTTACAGTCGCAATTGCACTTGGCCGTACTTGAAAGTACTTTACTGATACAGACGCGGAAGTTCCGAACAAAGATAATTTACCAGCGGAGGATTTTGACAATAAGTTATGCATACTTTAGAGGGGAGGGTGTGTCATTTAACTTGTTTTTAAGCTGGGGATCAGGTGTGATTTTCATAAAAAGACACGTAAAATAATGTAAAAATATATGTTTGACTATTCTTAAACGAAAAAGCATAATCCCGGTCGGGACGGTTATGAGGGGTCGTCATGACTCCTAGCTCCCAAGGGATACACACATGTGATGTTCACGTACAGGAAAAGAGATCAAATATGTCTTCATATCATCTTGGTATGATATATTTAAAATTGATATAAATGAGAGCAAATCCAACATTTCTGAACCAACGAAATCGCTGAAGTTGACTGCACTACTTAATTATGAATATATTGTACTTGATATAAGTGTGTAATTCCGCCCATACTACTGCAGATTTGGTAGTTTATCCAATGAAAATGTAGGGTAAAGGACGTCCTAGCTCGGTTTGATTGAGTATGTTTATGGATGGGCCTGGAAAGTGCAATCTACCGGCCATCCCCTCTAGCACCGGTATTATGTGATGTCCGAAACAAATTTTTGTTTTGTTTGTGCCATTATTCTGAATATACTTTTCTTAGTCCATTGTTGCTGGTTTTTTCACAATGGCTTTCAATTAATCATCGTATAAAGATTTTAACACTTGACGCAAATATTGTAAATACTGTACCAAAATTAATCGTATAATATACGGTTATATAAATATAATACTAATGAGGGTACTTAATCAATTTAGTTTCAATTTACATAAACCCTGCCATTGTATATGTTACGGGAAAATAGGGTTCTAGATTCTTCCTTTAAAGCAGCGTTGTAACACCGCAACACGTCCGTACCGCAAAACGTTCGCGTGTGGACGTTTTGCGTCGCATATCGTACACATGTGGACGTTTTGCGGAGCATATTGTACTTGGTACGTTTTGCGGCGAGAGTGTGTCTTTGCGTCGCATATCGTCCATATTTTCTGTATTAAAATATAGCAGCAGTAGTAGTAGTAGTAGCAGTAGCAGCAGCAGTAGTAGTGGTAGCAGCAGCAGCAGTAGTAGTAGCAGTAGCAGTAGTAGCAGCAGTAGTAGTGGTAGCAGCAGCAGTAGTAGTAGTAGTAGCAGTAGCAGTAGTAGTAGTAGTGGTAGCAGCAGCAGCAGTAGTAGTAGTAGTAGCAGTAGTAGCAGCAGTAGTAGTGGTAGCAGCAGTAGTAGTAGTAGCAGTAGCAGCAGCAGTAGTAGTGGTAGTAGTAGTAGTAGTAGTAGTAGTAGCAGTAGAAGCAGTAGCAGCAGTAGCAGTAGTAGTAGTAGAAGAAGTAGTAGTAGTAGTAGTAGTAGTAGTAGTAGTAGTAGTAGTAGTAGTAGTAGTAGTAGTAGTATTTGTAGTAGCAGCAGTAGTAGTAGTAGTAGTAGTAGCAGTAGTAGCAGCAGTAGTAGTAGTAGCAGCAGCAGCAGCAGCAGCAGTAGAAGTAGCAGCAGTAGTAGCAGCAGCAGCAGTAGTAGCAGAAGTAGTAGTAGTAGTAGTAGCAGTAGCAGCAGTAGTAGTAGTAGTAGCAGCAGCAGCAGCAGCAGCAGCAGCAGTAGAAGCAGTAGTAGTAGCAGCAGCAGTAGTAGCAGTAGAAGCAGTAGTAGCAGTAGCAGTAGTAGCAGTAGTAGTAGAAGTAGCAGTAGCAGTAGAAGGTTTCATTATTCTTTTTATTTTTTTTCATTATTATTATTATTATTATTATTATTATTATTATTATTATTAAAGCTGCCTGCCTCCAGATGAGCCAAATTATTTTAAGAAAATCAAACTTTTGGAAAACGCCCTAATAATGTAAGAAAAGTAAATAGATTCAAGATTCAAGTAATTATTTAAATCTTATGTGCAATTAATGACTGATTTTGCGGTATTCATCACAATATTTCTATTGCGTTACTTACGCAGTAAGGACTATTGTTTGCATAATTTGAACCCTTTTAGGTAATTTAAGTGGAATGTTAGTACCGTTTGCAATATGTAAACTACTTTCTTTGTTCACTTTGCAATAATTTACATGTACATACATTTTCAAACTTTCATGAAAATTAGGATAAATCTGGAGGCGTGTGGTTTAATAAATCAACATCTTATTTCTTCACCATGAATCAGGAACTCTTCCGGGTTTACTTATTTAAACAATACGATATACATGTATGTGTAAACTCAATCTATTTCCTGTATTAAGATATTTTCTAAGTATTTCTCTTTGTATGTCCCGGATGATATATCTGTAAGTATTAACTGCGTCTTATAAATATAAGTGGTTTAAATATGTATATTCGATGTATTTACAGTATGATGAACAAAATTTACACAATTCATTTGGGATTGGGCAGAAAGGAGTGTCCTATAAATATAATTAGGAAAGAACCACACTAAGTAGGACGCATTGTTCCTGAAATTTTGCACTTGTGGCGACCGATATAAAAAAAAATTAGGGTATCTTACCCGTCATATCACTAAAGTACGGTGACAAAGAGGTGACATTTGTGCTTTTTTATTTATCTCGTGCGCACGAGATACTATGTTATGGCCAAAAGTAACTAAGTCGTGCGCATGGGATACTCATGTGCTGCGAACGATACCATGTCGTGGCTTCGAGTTACTAAGTCGTTGAAACGAGATAATTAAATGGTGTACACGAGGTTGTATGTCGAGGTCACGAATTACTAAGTCGTGCGCACGAGATACTATGTCGTGATCACAACTTACTAAGTTTTGGGAACGAAATAATTAAGCAGTGCGCACGAGGTACTTTGTCGTGGCCACGAGTTACTAAGTCATGCGCACGAGATACAATGTCGTGACAAGAGTTACTTAGTCATGGGAACGAGATACGTAAGTGGTAATCTAACATAGTATATCGTGCGCACGAGATAATTAATCAATCAGATTACACCATATATTTGAATTTTCTTAGCTAACTAGAAATGTGAACGGTGGCAGAGAGATGCAAAATTGTGTTTTTATTCATCTCGTGCGCGCGAGATACCATGTCATGGCCTCGATTTGCTAAGTCATGCGCGGCGTTATTAAAGTGGTGCGCACGAGATACGGTTTTTTAAGACATTTAAAAGGGCTTTTGATTGTAATGCAGGTAAATGACAACTAAAACTAAAAATGCTTTTGACCAAACGTAACATCACAAAAATATGTAATATAAATGTAATATCATCATGATATTAATCGCATTAACGTAATGTCACAATCGTAATTTATGTGTTAATAAGGTTTTCTTTCAATGTTAAAAAAAGAGAGGTAACATGAAATATTTAGGTTATCTTAAACAAACAATAAATTTTGTTTCTTCACCATTTGCTTCGCCCTTTATGAACGTCATATCAAATTACTAAATTCATTTGAGAGGTGAATATCAAAATTATTCACTTTATGATGATGAAAACATACAGTAAGAATAGACTATGTGACCAGAATTATGAATGTAATAATCAGACAAATTGTCCTCTAAACCAGTAAAACCATTTATGTGACTTAAAAGTTGCATGCTCAGAAATAAATGTGTCACCACTCAAGTATTTTTAACGAGAAATTATTGATTTATCTTTTGTCTTCACATACTTTTCTGATATAAGTCCGATTATATGAGAGCGAGGTGTTGCAGAATTTACAAGTTTCTTTACTTAAATACTAATCATGATTTAATTTAGTACCAATCGTGATTTATTTTAATATCATTAAGATTTAAGTTAGTACCAAACAAGATTTAACTTAGTACCAAACAAGATTTAATTTAGTACCGAGTATAATATTTGTCATATAAACAGGTTTAATATAAGGCATATTATGAAACTTGCATTTTTTTCAGCACACATCTTTTAACTCGAAGCAATCACACTTTTCGATGAAAAAGTTTGTTGTCGTTGTTAATCGAGCACTTAAAGATATTCTAAAATTCAGGTTACAGTCGCAATTGCACTTGGCCGTACTTGAAAGTACTTTACTGATACAGACGCGGAAGTTCCGAAAAAAGATAATTTACCAGCGGAGAATTTTGACAATAAGTTATGCATACTCAGGTGTGATTTTCATAAAAAGACACGTAAAATAATGTAAAAATATATGTTTGACTATTCTTAAACGAAAAAGCATAATCCCGGTCGGGACGGTTATGAGGGGTCGTCATGACTCCTAGCTCCCAAGGGATACACACATGTGATGTTCACGTACAGGAAAAGAGATCAAATATGTCTTCATATCATCTTGGTATGATATATTTAAAATTGATATAAATGAGAGCAAATCCAACATTTCTGAACCAACGAAATCGCTGAAGTTGACTGCACTACTTAATTATGAATATATTGTACTTGATATAAGTGTGTAATTCCGCCCATACTACTGCAGATTTGGTAGTTTATCCAATGAAAATGTAGGGTAAAGGACGTCCTAGCTCGGTTTGATTGAGTATGTTTATGGATGGGCCTGGAAAGTTCAAAATACGGCCATGCCCTCTAGCACCGGTATTATGTGATGTCCGAAACAGATTATTGTTTTGTTTGTGCAATTATTCTGAATATACTTTTCTTAGTCCATTGTTGCTGGGTTTTTTCACAATGGCTTTCAATTAATCATCGTATAAAGATTTTAACACTTGACACAAATATTG
The DNA here is from genome assembly GCF_026571515.1 of Ruditapes philippinarum. Classification (NCBI taxonomy): domain Eukaryota; kingdom Metazoa; phylum Mollusca; class Bivalvia; order Venerida; family Veneridae; genus Ruditapes; species Ruditapes philippinarum. Next base: position 17,726 of record NW_026862732.1, on the reverse strand, counting down.
TAAATACTGTACCAAAATTTATCGTATAATATACGGTTATATAAATAAGTACTAATGAGGGCACTTAATCAATTTAGTTTCAATTTACATAAACCCTGCCATTGTATATGTTACGGGAAAATAAGGTTCTAGATTCTTCTTTCAAAGCAGCGTTGTAACACCGCAACACGTCCGTACCGCAAAACGTACGCGTGTGGACGTTTTGCGTCGCATATCGTACACATGTGGACGTTTTGCGGAGCATATCGTACTTGGTACGTTTTGCGGCGAGAGTGTGTCTTTGCGTCGCATATCGTCCATATTTTCTGTATTAAAATATATTCATTATAAACGTTACTTTTATTGGTTCTGTCACTTTCATATTGTTTCAGGTAAACATGACGAAATAAACATTAAAGTGCAATATTTTTGTGATCTTATACAATTCTGACTTTTTTATTTAAAAAGAAATATGCTTAAGCCGAGGATGTTTTTCGAACAGATTTTTTCAGGGAATGGAACCAAGCAGCAGCAGCAGCAGAGATATAAAAACGATGATATTGAAATAAATGTAATCTTATAGACATACAGAAAAGGACGGCTATACGGACGGACGAACCAGGGATTGGACTGAGTGAATGACAAAAAATATTAAAATTAAGCTTTGCGTTTGACAATAGCTTTTCATATAATTGCATCAAGAAGTGGGAATGATTTTTTGTGTTATTGTTGACTATGGAGGTTTGGTTCTACCGTTCATTTTTACGAGTTGGCAGCGTAGTCATATTTGAGCGAGAGAGCTATATTGTCATGGAGATGGGGCCTTTAAGGCGCCTAGTCATAATTGAGCAAGAGAGCTTTTTGTCGCGGGGGTGGGGTGGGGGCGGCGTGGGAATGGGGGTGCTTTTAGCCGCCTTGTCATATTTGAGAGAGAGCTTTTGTCGAGGGTGGGAGATTTTATAGGTTAGTCGAAAAGCCCGTCCCTTTACTAAAACCGTATTATTTTATCGCCTGAAGTTACATAGATAATGCGTAATAGAGTATATTATAAGAAACATGCTTCCGCATAGGAAATGATGAAAAAGAAGTTCAATGTGTTCTATTGATAAAAACTAAAGCATATTTTAAAATATCGTAATGTAAGCGTTTTGTTTGAATGCCATAATGTAATTTCATAATTGAACAAAGCAAAATGGTCATGGTGGCCTTATATCGCCCACTTGCCTATAAAGGCTCCACATGACAAGGAAAGATAGCATTGAATATTACAAATAAAAAGCAAGTACATTTCATGTACTTGGTCAGAATTTTGGTATCTTTTATCAGTACTCAATTCTACATCTGAAATGGTCATCAATATCCAAATATCTGTAAATGACAAAGATGTGGTAATTTAAGCAAAATTCAATAGTGACCTTGAGGTCAAGGTCATTTCAAGGTCAATATTAAAGTTAAGCTATTCAAGATGTCCGTCCTGTCATAAATGTATGAATGACATCTGATCATTGATAACAAAAAAATGGCAGTTTTATCACAATTCAATAATTTGACTTTAAAATATGTCTTTATTTTTATTATTCAGATGCAAATAACTCTTGACATATTCAGTTGTTTTGAACTTGATCGAGACCTTATTGTTATACATATTCTGTATAAATAAATTAAGAATGGAGAAGTAACGAAAGCACTAACAATGTGAAATATAGTGCGTTTGTTGTTGTTGTTGTTTTTTTGTTGTTAGATTTAGCCTGTAATCTACTAGTAACTTTGTTGAGATTTTATGGTCATAGATATTCTGTTCAAGAAGAAATGAAAGCGTTGGAGTGGTAAAAATGTGAAATATAACAGATATTGTAATTCAAGGGCAGATAACTCTGGACATATTGCTTAGGGTATGTGGATGCTAGAGTGGCAACAAGCTAAATTTGGACGGACAGACAGACAGACAGACAGACTGACAGGCGCATAGTCAGGTGAGCTAAAATTAACACACAATAACACCTGATAATAACTGGTCAAAATTAACGAAAATTATATAAACTTTAAAATATGGACGTTATGCGGCAGGACCATGCCTTTTTGCCACAAAATGTACGTCAGAAAAATGTGGACGATATGCGCCGCAAAACGTCCATATACGTACGTTTTGCGGTACGGACGTTTTGTGGTGGTAGACAGCGTACATCCGGATTAATGCTAATTGTCAATGATGTTTAATTTTGAAAATGTATTTAAAAGTCAAATTGTGTTAAGTGAACAAAGTTTACACATTGTGAACGGCACTTACAAACCATGTTAATAACCAAAAAGAATTAAAAAATGCAAACATATCTCTTACTACACAAGTCACGCAAAAGAAATATGGTAATATATACTGCAAAATCAGTCAGTTATCGCACATAAAATATTAATTATTAGTCTTAAAAGTTTAATATATTTTCTCAAGTTTGATGTTCATGAAATATGTTGGATAATCTGGAGACGTGCAGGTTAAATAGCTTTAGTTACTACATTAATATACATTATATAAATGAAAACACTTCGATGATTATAATTGCTTAAAATATGACATGTTTATCTTCATTTTAATGGTGATGAGGATGTTACTTAAGTACTTTCTTCCTCTAAACTATTATAATTGTTGCTTTATATCTTGCAATACATGTATATGATATTTTCATAGATAGAAGGCATGCTACATGTAAATAATTTCATCATGTTAAGTCAGTTAAAGATGGGAGCCGGACACAGCTTTTCCTCGTTATATTGTTTTATAAGTGTCGATAACTGAAACATATGATACATTCAGTGATAATTAAAATGTATTACTTGTAACCGGAGATATTTTCAATTATACTTTCCTGTTGATCATCATATACATTGCCGCTGTATTTTGAAATACAGCCTAGTTTATGTTATGTACAATCATTTAAACAGGATTTATGTCCTTGTATATAGGAAGTTTAGTACTACAGTGAACTTCATTTAAAGCGAACACAAGTATAGATAATTTCCGGTACTAGTTCCTTAATACATATAGCTGCTTCTTTAGCTGCTAGGTAGTTAAAATGAATGGTTACCAATTTCTATCTGCCTGGCGCCTGGCATAGTGGTAGGAGTTGGGAGGTAAATGGTATGCAAGCAAAAGGTGTCTCATAAGTCAGAAATGGCTGGCCCTTTCAGTAGTGGTGACACTATAATAAACAAAACCTTTACCCTTTAACTTTTATTTGGTATTTAACTTGTTTACAAAAAAGGCACGTCCTTGATGTAATATTATATTTATTGTGTCACGGTTCTAGGGAAAAAATGTGTAAGCCCTGGATAGCTCAGTCGGTAAGAGCTGTGGTACGATATTCCAAGAGTCCTAGGTACGAGTCCCCGTCGGGCTGCACATTCTTCTCATCTTGTGACATTTGGTGCCCCATTTGGGGCTGTGACTGAATATAGCTCAGAGTTAAATTCACATTGCTTTGTAACCTGGGAAATTTGAGGATGAATTTCAATATAGCAGGAAAGTATCAAAATAGCTTTTAGGGGAGAAAATGTATAAGAGACCGTATGGCTCATACGGTAGAATCGTTGTATGGTATTCGGGAGTCCTAGGTTTGAGTCCTGATCAGGCTTCACAATATTTTTTGTTGTGTTGCTTTCTTCACTTCACTTTCTTCACCCCCTTGACTGCAACAAAACAAAATAATGAAAAAATAGAGATTGGCATCGATAGGTCACGCACAGGTGACAGTATGATTAGACGCCAAATTTAAGGCGATTGTACGCTAAATATGAGGCAACAAAATATTTTTTATTGTCACGGTTCAGAACTGTTCACTATTTAGGGGAGATGATGTGTAAGCGGCTTGATAGCTCAGGTGGTAGAGACGAGGTACAGTATTCCGTGGGTCCGGGGATCGAGACCCGGTCAGGCTGCACATTTTTCTCACCCTGTGATACTTGGCGCCCAACGGGGGACCGTGACTGAATGTAGCTCAGAGTTTAATTTACATTTTCTGTAACTCTGTGAATTTCCAGGATAAATTTCAATATTAAGCATAGAAGTATGTCACGGTTCAAACTGTTCACTATTTAGGAGAGATGATGTTAAGCGGCCAGATAGCTTAGTTGACTAAGAGCCGCGGTGCGGTATTCTGAGGGTCCCAGGTTCGAGTTCCGGTCAGGTTGCACATTTTTCCAAACCCTGTGACACTTGGCGCCCAACAGGGGACCATGACTGAATATTACTCCGAGTTTTAAATTTTACATTTGTCTGTAACTCTGTGAAATTCGAGGATGAATTTTTAATATATTCAGGGCGAGTATGTCATGGTTCAAAACTGTTTCACTCTTTAGGAGAGATAATGTGTAAGCGCCCGAAAAGCTAAGTCGGTATAGCCACGGTACGGTATTCTGAGGGTCCCGGGTTCGAGTTCCATTCAGGCTAAAGATTTTTCTCACCCTGTGACGCCCAACTGGGGACCGTGACTGAATAATAATTAGCTCAGAGTTTAAATTTCATTCCTCTGTAACTCTGTGAAATTCGAGGAAGAATTTTTATATAGCAGGGGAGTATGTCATGGTTCAGAACTGTTCACTATTTAGGGGAGATGATGACTGTAAGCGGCCGGATAGCTAAGTCGGTAGATCAGTGGTACGGTATTCCTAGGGTCCCAGGCCCGATTTCCGGTCAGGCTGCACATTTTTCTCATCCTGTGACACTAAGTCTTTGCGCCCAACTGGGGACCGTGACTGAATAATAATTGGCGCAGAGTTTAATTTACATTTCTTTGTAACTCTGTGAAATTCGTGGAAGAATTTTAATATAGCAGGGGGGGCATGTCACGGTTCAGAACTGTTCACATTTAGGGGAGATGATTACTGTAAGCGGCCGGATGGCTATGTCGGTAAAGCCGTGGTACGGTATTCTGAGGGTCCCGGGTTCGAGTTCGGGTCAGGCTGCACTTTTTTCTCACCCACTGACACATGGGAAAAGTTGTCTCCTTTTCCTCATTTTATCTTTTTTGTGTTGTTGCGGAAAATGTAATAAATTGTGTAAAACTTTAATATACAATGTAATAGAAATATTTCAGATGAAATTGAGCTTATGTTACATTTTCCGTCTATGTATCTCTGTCAGTATTTATATATAAAATGATTCTTATTATTAATTTAAAATTTCATTTAAACATTATTGATATACAGAAAAGAAACAAACAAAAAACACAATAAAAAGGAAAAGAAAAAAAACAAGAAAAAAAATATATTGACAAAAGTAAATTTATCCCATTTTCTATACCGTCAGCTTATTCGCCAGCAGTTTAGTACCGTCCACCAGAAGGCGAGAGTCGACAGTGCGATAACGCGATGACGACAGTGCGACAGTGCGATGGCGACAGTACGACAATGCGACCGTGCGATGACGACAATGCTACAGTGCGATGACGACAATGCGACAGTGCGATGGCGACAATGCGACAGTGTGATGGCGACAGTGCGATAACACTATCGCTGTGTCGTCATCGTAGTATCGCGTTATCGCATTGTCGCCGTCGCACTGTCGCATTGTCGTCATTGCACTGTCGTATTGTCGTCATCGCACTGTCGCACTATCGCATTGTCGCCCTCTGTATTTTAACATATAACCACGATGGCCCTTATGGTATTCCGTAGTATTCCGTACACCGTAATTGGTTGATATTAAATGATATAATATATTGACTCGTTTCGCATCTCGCCGAAATCTCGCGTCTAGCGAAATCTCGCGTCTCGCTGCGCATCTCGTTCGTCGAAGCGAGACAAGAAATTGATTCCAGGTCATATACCGCTAAGTAGTACTCCCTTTATAGTCTACATAAAATCACTTAAAGGCCCGTTATGCCAGAGAAATGCTATTATTTGTATTCTTCAAAAGCTTTTTATTTTTGGTATACTTTGATAGCTCCAAAAAGTTACTCATTGGCTAATTACCTGAAGCATTTTTTCATCTGCTGCTTTTTGCAGTTTGTACAATTGAAGTGATTTAGAATTTTGTATTGAAGTCAAAATACTACTAGTACAGTACTTTTATGACGCATTATTGTACATTTATCGCGAATTTCTTTGGGTTATAAGCATCTAATTTCCTCAAAAATCATGATTTGAATATTAATAAATTCATACTTGCCCTATCTGAAGAAGTAAAAAAATATTCATTTCGGAAATCTCGTGGTACGGGATACTTCGACATTGCAAGATCTCGTGTTACAATATCGTGTCTCGCTTCGTGTCTCATCGAAAATTCGTGCCTCGCCCGATTCTGGGGGGCCCGATATTCCATAATTTTGGCATAACCCGGATTATTTCAAGAACTCATGCATGTTTTAATTGCTTTTTCAATGGCAGATCTGAAAGAATGACGATTTTTTGTACATATCTTTCTGATGGACAAAAAAACAAAATAGTGTGTAATGGTCTTCTCATGTTCTTTTATAGATCATTTAAGGGCCTCCGTGGCCGAGTGATTTAAAAAATCAAAGGGCTGCAAGCTCTGTGGTATTGTCTGATCTTTGCAATCTAAATCATACTGACTATCTGTATGTATTTTCCTATATAGGTTTATTTTTATATACTATAATTCATCTTACGCAGCGACTGCGTTAAGATTTTTTTCTATAACAGTTTTAAAGATTGATACATATGGAATTTTGCATGACTAGAGTGCATCAAAAATCATTCTTTTATGACAGCCACACTTTATCCTTGCATTTCGTGGCTACTTCCTTAAAAAAGTCACTTCAAAAAAAAGTTGCCTCGACTAGGATTTGAACCTTTGGCCTCTCACACCCTAAACGAGCCCGCTACCTCTGCACCACGGTGAAGTAATGCGTATGCAGCTTGAATAAAAACAAATATCCCGAAACAACCAATATTCAATTAGTTAAGTTGTTTTCAGCCAATAATAAATGAAAGGGGAAATTATGCTTTAAATTTATTTTACACCCTAAACGAGCGCGATACGAGCGCGATACCCCTGCACCACGGTGAAGTAATACGTAATATGTAGCCTGAATATAAACAAATAGATCTACATTGTGATTCTAAATTGAGAATTTCCATTTCGTGTTTGTAATCCTTATCAATTTCGAGGTATTTTGTTCACGATAAACCTGTTTAACACTGATAAAAATAATTTAGCGAAAATCTTCTCGCCAAAACAGTCCGACATGTATATGTATTAGTCCACTACTCGGCAGTCAGATTTATTTGTATACTACGCCCTGGAGTATTCAGTAATCGACATAGCTTAAAATAGCATTTTCATTGATTTAAAATGATATTCATTGGATTCATCCGCGAAATTTGTGATTGTAACCTCATATTTCTATTGACTATCTTGAACTTTCAATGCACAGTAATTCGTTAAATGCCTACATTAAAAATTATTCTGTCTTTTAAATTGCTGGTTTTTAAGCAGTTTTGAGTAAGAACTACTTTGCGTTGTTAGGTCTGTTAGGAAATTTTGTGTTAGACCGTGGATGTTAGCTATGTATTTTACTGATCTTGCGATCAGAAAGTACAAAAACCACTTGCCCCTTACCACTGTAGGCTCTCGACACATACACGGGGTGTCGAACTATTCATGCGAGGATCCCGGTCAGGGTCCAAATCTGGAATACATATCCGCGTGCCACCGCAATTGCTATCGTGTGCGCACGTAATAGTATCGCGTGGCCACGTAAAAGCTATCGTGTGCGCACGTAACAAATAAGAAAATTCTATGTCCCCTTTATGCCACCGTAGATACTACCTCGTTTTTGCTAAGAATATTTCTAGTGCCATTTATCATTTATAAAACTTTAAGCATTGAAAAAAAACGTATCACAATTAATAACGATAAGAATAGACTTGCTGCATATGTGTTTAGGTTCTGGAATTGCTTCACTTGTAAAAAGTTTCATTGTGACATGCAGAACAGGTATATTCTTTATAATTTAATATTGACTTCTATGCATTTTTGACTGACCGGAAGTGACCACAAAACGGTATTATAAAAACAGAAAACACAGAAAAATGGCTGGTAGCCGGTATACAGATGGGCATAATCATTACTTTTTAAGAATTATATGGAAAAATGTGAGACAAATGTGCTTCAGGTGTCCTTTCTATTGTGTGTCGAACACATCTGTCTCATTTCTTATTTGTCGCAAATATGAATGTTTACGAACACATCAGTCACACTTCGTGAGACAAATGTGCTCCGTGAAAAATGTGCTCCTACATCGCAAGTTCTAAAAAACATGTGTAAACCGTGGTAAAATAACGCCCGTGTGATTATTACGCGACACCGGTTATTGTTTAGTTTGGTTTTCATAGAAGCAGATAAAATTGGCTGAATGTAATTTTGCTGTGATTTTAAGTACAAGTATATAATTGACTTGGCATTAATATGAATTTCTTAAAAAAATTTCTTTAGCATGATTTGTTGTCACGAAGATGACAGGGATTTTATATTTATCCCATTTTATCTTGTCGTTACTTATTTTGCTCGATGAAAAAGATTCATGATAAATCCATCACAACGCATGCTATTTCTCATGAGTTTGTTTTTAAAATTGGGTTTTAAAAACCAAAACAGTATAGGTCATATGTAAATTTCATCAAAAAGGTGAATGGTATGATTGATGGAAATGAAAATATAGCTACTATATATGTATATATTTTATTTTTATATAACATCGTGTGATTCAATGAAATAACGTTATTATATGATATTAATCAGAACATTAATTTGAGTCGTGTAGCCAATGTAAGGTATAAGGAAATCATGCCAGTAACATCATGACAGATCACACATACATTACAGGCTTTAATTTTACTGAAAATAAAATATTAAAATATAATTATAATTGTGTAAAATATCTGATATTCACCGTTTAGAATGCTTGAAAATATTGTTCTGTCTTCTCAACATGATATACCTTTATTGTTTTATTTTCTAAATAACATCGATTAATGTTTCCATCTATTGTATATTAATTATACAAAAACATATTTGAAACAAAGCGATTTGATTATAACATCAAGTTCTAGAAAGTGTTTTCTAGGGTTATTAAAAGAGTATCTTGATGTGGATCTAGTATTTAGCGAGATAATAGGTTTCTATCTCACGAGGCACAAAAGTTGTACAATCTGTTATAGTTTACTCCACGAGAGCCAAATACAAGCAATTCAAATTCTAAATTTGGCCATAACGTAATGGTATTACCTTAGCAACGTTATCAATGTAATTATGCCACATAAGTACGTTCGCAAGGTCCCTATTTTATGGTATAACATTAGCATGGTCATTACGTAATGGATGTACATTAGCATGGTCAATACTTTATGGTATTACGTTACCATAGTCATTACGTAATGGAAGTACGTTACCATGGTCATAACTTTATGGTTTTATGGTATTACGTTAGCAATGTCATTACGAAATGGTATTACGTTAGCGTGGTCATTACGTAATGGATGTACATTAGCATGGTCAATACTTTATGGTATTACGTTAGCATAGTCATTACGTAATGGAAGTACGTTACCATGGTCATAACTTTATGGTTTTATGGTATTACGTTAGCAATGTCATTACGAAATGGTATTACGTTAGCGTGGTCATTACGTAATGGAAGTACGTTAGCAAGGTCATTTCTTTTTAGGTATTACGTTAGCAAGGTCATTACGAAATTGTTTTACATTTAGCATGGTCATTACGTAATGGTATTACGTTAGCAAGTTCATAACGTAATTGTTTGACGTATGGATCTCCTTTCTGTCGGGTCGCATATGCGCATGTGATACATGTAGTATAAACCAGCTTATAAGGAAAGAAAACAGGTTAGTTTGTTCAAACACGCATAAATATCTCTTCATTTCTAAGCACGCCTCCAAATTCATACTTTTCATAAATATTGAGAAAAATGCATAAAAAGCTAAACATTGTGAAGTGAACGAAGATAATAATTTCCACATTGCAAACAGCACTTACATGAAAATCAACAAAAATAGGTCAAAATATGCAAAAATAGCCCTAAATGCGTTACTAACGCAGTAGAAATATAGTTAAAAATACAGCAAAATTGGTCATTAATCGCACATTACATTGAAATTATTACTTTAATCTTGAATCTTTTTACTTTTCTTTAAATTCCAGTACTTTTTTTAAAAAAAAATGAGTTTCTAAAATAGTTTGGTTCATCTGGAGGCGTGCAGCCAATTTGCCTCAGAAATGCTTTTATTTTTATTTCTTAAAAGTATTTTAAGTTCGGTGTTCTCTTATAGTATCCAAAAAGTTACTCATTGGCTTTTTACCGAAACCATTTTTTTCATCTGCTGCTATTAGGCAATAAGTATAGTTATTGTGAATAAGTATTTTGTATGGAAGTCAAAATGCTACATTGTTTACATTTTCCTACTTTAAAAATAAATTATATCACTTGTATCTATATTTTTTCAGGTAACAAGTATTTAACATTTCTCTAAAACCAATCTTTAAACATTATGAAATTAATGTTTGCCGTCACTAAAAAAAGTAAACATTCATAATGGGCCTTTAAATTAATGCTTTTTATACAATTAACTAGAGATGAAATTTTGTATGCATAAATGAAACGTTCTCATAAATGTTAATATTGTGTACTTCTCCGATTATAAATTCGGTAATGAACCTACACAGATATAATTTTCTATATATCACATTCAATAAATAAAGACTGTTTAAAGTGCAAAATAATAATTCTTTTAAGTTAAAAAGTCTCATTTTTCATTAGTGCGCCAAAAGTGTAATGCTAACATTTAGCGCGTCTTTATGTAATAGAAAGAGCATCAAAACACGAATCTATCTGATTTGTACGAGGGGCGTAGCCTCCGAGTATTAATCAGATTGCCGATTGTTTTGATGTTCTTTCTCTTTTGTATCATAGTCAAACATAAAAACACGTTCCCTGTTGCCCAAGAAAAAAAACCGAGCATCCAAATATTATTGTATCATAGTTTGGAGACCTTTCTGTTGAAAATATGTCAGAGTTAAATCGTAAACATATACATGCACAGTGCGTTAACTGGTGTAGCGCCGATATATGTCCAAACGTCGAAAAATGTCCAAACGACGATAAATGTCCAAAAATTGACGATAAATGTCTCAATCGCCGATAAATGTCCAAAACTCCTTTAACGATAAATGTCCAAAAATTAACGAAAAATGTCGCAACAAATTAGGTGCTCATAAATGTCCAAATCGGTTAACGATAAATGTCTCAACTTTTCATATGTTAATTTGTAATTTATTGTATTGGAGACTGTAACAGTCTATCCAACTAACCTGTGATTTTACCCTCTGGTTTACCCCCGACGTAAAATGTACCATACATTATTGTGCATGGCCAGTTGCAGATCCGGATGGGGCGCGGGGGCATGTGCCTCTTAACTCACCGAAGCAATACGTTTTAGCATTGTTTGGGTTCTTCAATATTTTTGTGCCCCATATAGCGTTGCCATTGTCCGTCCGAGTGTTTAAGTGTCCGTCCCAAAAGTTTGTGAACGGTATAGGGGCGTGGACAGAGTTGCATATTCCTTTACTGTCAAGTGGTTAAAAGTTAAGAAAAATATGCAACTCTATCTGGCAAACAAAGCAGTTAACCTGTAAAACCACGTGAGCTAATCAAGGGGTTAACTGCTTTGACAGTTAAAATCTGACCTACTGATTCAACAGCGAACAGTGCAGACCTTGACAGGATGACGCATTTGCTTGTTGGGGGATATGGTTCGACACTGGTCGTTATAAGCATATACGCAACACGTGTTAAATGGGTTTTGTGACTTTTCTCTTAAGTGCTGCGAAGACGGTCCTTCTCATGCTACATTGATTTAAGACATTTGTATTTGATTATTACTCATTCGCGCGTGGTGGACTGAACGCCACTGCGGGGCCACCGCCTTATAAATACAGAGTTTTGAAAGGCTACTTACATGTATCCCTCCAGTGTCGACCCAAATCAGATTGCACGCAAATGCGTCACCAGATGAGGGTATGCGCTATTAAACACCAGTAATTGGAAGTTAAGGTTTTGTATGTCCCTACAGTGTGGCACTTTCAAGATCAACCTACATGGTTATACATGAATATAATGTATATATAATCAAGTAAATGTTCAACTAAATAAGGGGAAGTAACTGCTATATTACCATTTTACAGCTTCTGTCGTGGGAACAAGATAATTATTTCGTGGGAACAAGATATTATCTCGTGGGAACAAGATAACTATTTCGTGGGAACAAGATAATATCTCGTGGGAACAAGATAATATCTTGTGGGAACAAGATAATACCTCGTGTGAACAAGATAAATAAAGACACCCATGTGTCACATCTGTGCCACCGTAATAGACAATTGACGTAATAGTATGTTTTCTTGCTGTGCTGGTTGGATACAAACATGTACATTTAAAAATTACTTATATGTCAAATATTAACTTAACAATATTATATAAATTACACATAGCTGTCATTTTGCATTATGCTAACTGGTTACTAATTTAAAAGCATTATCGTTTTTATCAATACAGAGTTATGTAAGAGTTATGTACCCCAGGGTGATATAAGAAATATTCCCCGGGAAATATATTCTAGGAGGGTGATATTCGATCAGAACACACTGTAGGCCTATGGGAGTTTTACATTGAAGGATATATTGAGGTATAATAATATATAAATAACATATTGCTGTCGGGATGATAGAGGATATTGTCAACCCGAGAAGTTGTATATTACCCCGAGGCGCAGCTGAGGGTATTATGCCAGTTCAAGGGTTGGCAATATCCTCTATCACCCCGACAGCCATGTGTTATTTATTTTATTATACCGAAAAAAAACCCTTAGGTCAGCAGTCTTTGCCTGAAAGAAAATACCTTTACCTTTGACCTACTGACCCCAACATTAATAGGGGTCATCTACTAGTCATGACCAACCTCCACACCAAGTATGAGGACCATCAGCCAAAGCATTGTCTCATTAAGTCATTTTGTAATTTTCTTTGTTTTTTAGGTTAAGCGATTCTTTTTTACCAGTTAAAATACATGAAATTAATATCGCTTATCTTATAAATAAATATCTCTGAATTTCTAAAAACCACATTTACTTACTATGTGACCATTAAGGCATCAAGATAGACCTTCAGGGGAGGACCCTAGATAATGTAGATGTGTGAAGTTGGCGGCCTAGCGGCCTGGCGGCCTGGCGGCGTGAAGTTGGCGGCCTAGCGGCCTAGCGGCCTGGCGGCGTGAAGTTGGCGGCCTAGCGGCCTGGCGGCCCAGCGGCGTGAAGTTGGCGGCCCAGCGGCCTGGCGGCCTAGCGGCGTGAAGTTGGCGGCCTAGCGGCCAAAAATTTTAATGTTGTAAAAATGTTTTTTTAACAATAAAACGGCATTTAATGAAGTTTTAAAGATAATTATTGTTATTTAAACGATATATCTAAAGAAAAAATCACTTTCAGAAATTATTTTAATTTTGTCATTTTTGTGAAGTTGGCGGCCCAGCGGCCTAGCGGCCTAGCGGCCCAAAATTTTTATGTTGTAAAAATGTTTTTTTAACAATAAAACGGCATTTAATGAAGTTTTAAAGATAATTATTGTTATTTAAACGATATATCTAAAGAAAAAATCACTTTCAGAGATTTTTTTAATTTTGTCGTTTTTGTGAAGTTGGCGGCCTAGCGGCCTGGCGGCCTAGCAGCCAAAAATTTTAATGTTGTAAAAATGTTTTTTTAACAATAAAACGGCATTTAATGAAGTTTTAAAGATAATTATTGTTATTTAAACGATATATCTAAAGAAAAAATCACTTTCAGAGATTTTTTTAATTTTGTCATTTTTGTGAAGTTGGCGGCCTAGCGGCCTGGCGGCCTAGCAGCCAAAAATTTTAATGTTGTAAAAATGTTTTTTTAACAATAAAACGGCATTTAATGAAGTTTTAAAGATAATTATTGTTATTTAAACGATATATCTAAAGAAAAAATCACTTTCAGAGATTTTTTTAAGTTTGTCATTTTTGTGAAGTTGGCGGCCTAGCGGCCTGGCGGCCTAGCAGCCAAAAACTTTAATGTTGTAAAAATGTTTTTTTAACAATAAAACGGCAATTTATGAAGTTTTAAAGATAATTATTGTTATTTAAACGATATATCTAAAGAAAAAATCACTTTCAGAGATTTTTTTAAGTTTGTCATTTTTGTGAAGTTGGCGGCCTAGCGGCCTGGCGGCCTAGCAGCCAAAAATTTTAATGTTGTAAAAATGTTTTTTTAACAATAAAACGGCATTTCATGAAGTTTTAAAGATAATTATTGTTATTTAAACGACATATCTAAAGAAAAAATCACTTTCAGAGATTTTTTTAATTTTGTCATTTTTGTGAAGTTGGCGGCCTAGCGGCCTGGCGGCCTAGCAGCCAAAAATTTTAATGTTGTAAAAATGTTTTTTAACAATAAAACGGCATTTAATGAAGTTTTAAAGATAATTATTGTTATTTAAACGATATATCTAAAGAAAAAATCACTTTCAGAGATTTTTTTAATTTTGTCATTTTTGTGAAGTTGGCGGCCTAGCGGCCTGGCGGCCTAGCAGCCAAAAATTTTAATGTTGTAAAAATGTTTTTTTAACAATAAAACGGCATTTAATGAAGTTTTAAAGATAATTATTGTTATTTAAACGATATATCTAAAGAAAAAATCACTTTCAGAGATTTTTTTAATTTTGTCATTTTTGTGAAGTTGGCGGCCTAGCGGCCTGGCGGCCTAGCAGCCAAAAATTTTAATGTTGTAAAAATGTTTTTTTAACAATAAAACGGCATTTAATGAAGTTTTAAAGATAATTATTGTTATTTAAACGATATATCTAAAGAAAAAATCACTTTCAGAGATTTTTTTAATTTTGTCATTTTTGTGAAGTTGGCGGCAACATGTTTTATGATATACAATTCACATTATATTTTATACAGACGCCTGGTAACCACTTTTAGATTTTAAGTGTTTATAATATTTATTTAACATAAGTTATGGCAATTTATATGAAATTAGATAACAAATAATTATTGAAAATACACAACGAACAGCTTCGTTAATTCAATTCAAATAGTTCATTTTCGTTTAATCACGTGTACAACATATACATCACAATCAAAATGGCTAAAACTTGTGAAAGTACTTATGTCATTAAATGTAAATTTGATGGGGGTCTTTTGACCTTCTCCAAATCCCTCCAGAGGCGTGCACGTCGAGGAAAAGGCACACGGCAGGTCAAGGTCAAGTCATCTTAAGTACCAGAGGTGATTGGTTGACCTGTCGTGACTAACTCTGGAGGGTTGGCGCTAATGAGAGCCGTTTTTGTTTTCGTCAGTATGGAACTTGATGCCTGGCCAGTATTGTCGTACTCCTCTACCACCAACGAACGAAGAATAGGCTACAGGAAAATTCAGCTTGACAAAGACGTCTCCGATGTGACTACCTTAGTGGACCGGCAAGGATGCTATATTCTCGGACAGATGGTTATACCGGCGCCGAGTATAAATAAACTTAAACTGACTGGTCTTTTGTCCTACCTTTACTTTTTATGAATGGGGGGGCTTTGTCCTACTTTTACTTTTTTATAGGGGGCTTTTGTCCTATGTGGAAAATTCATGGGGGGGGGACTCTTGTCCACCTTGTCATTTTTAAACGGGGGGGGGGGGGCTTTCGTCCGAGGAGGGGGCTTTTGTCCGTATCCAGAATTATATATACATGTATAAAAAATTATAAATTGAAAAAAGAAATTAAAAAAAATACAAAGGGCCTAAAAAAGTATTACCCCTTTGTTGGATTTGAACTCAAAACCTTCCGTATGCAAGACAAGTAACATAACCACTACACTATCAGGCCCGATGATATTCAATGACCTGTTTCCATGTAATGTGTTTTTGTATATAGTTCTTTTCCTGCCACCCCTTTATAATCTTTAATTTAATATTTAAATTTTGTGCATTAAATGTCTTTGATCTTCATAAAAATATCGTATTTCAAAGGAAATGTCTTTGTAAATTATTGATTTTGATAAAAAAAATCTATAATGTTAAATCGTTATATCAAAGTCATTTTTTATTTTTTGTTTTCAAACTCTTGGAATATAAACATAATTATAATATCTGGTGGACACAGTTTCAGATTTTTTCTATCTTTTCTAAAAACAAATTACTGTCGACGTCTTGTTGAACAACTTATGCGACTTTTTTCACCATACATATTACGTAATTAAAGATTATTGAGTCGCTGATTGAGCAAACAAAAATCCCTGACACGGTTCCCTCCGTAATTGAATTCCTTTCATGAATGTGCTTTAAACCGCATGTAAAATGCTTGTTTATCAAGAAAGTTATGCCGACTCAAATTAAGTTAGTCTGACGCGCATCAAACAAAGTGTCATAATTCGGCTGTTCTCTCTCAGACCCCTACGTTATCCGTTAAATTATTTATAACCGGTTATAACCCCCAAAGTCACACCACAGGGGGTGACACGATGCAGTAACACATACTGTAAGTACATGAAACTCGTTGGTACTGGCTGGGGCGACATCAAGGGATGTTTCTGCTAAAAAAATGTCGACGCCGTTACACATAAACTTTTAAATAAAAATGAAAAGAGTTTGTTTTAATGTTTATTTATATTTCGTTGGCTTAATACTACAAACCCGTATGTCATTTTTTGTCATTTTTAGAAAATCGCATTTGAAAGTTTGAACTGTAATAACTTTTTAATGATAAACCGTATAAAGATAAAATTTTCAGTGAATTTAGAAATCTGTATGTTGTACATATGTACCAAATTTTATTTCTGTGCATACAATTTTAAAGCTAAAATATCAAATAATTAATTTCAATTTTTCATAATAAATAAGAAAATACATACAAATTCTGAATTCTAAAACCCCATTCGAGAGATACGTGGTTGTTGACAAAACATTCAGGTCATTTCTACACCATAAAAGCGACATACGGGGTTCTAATTGAAACATTTGAAGCAAATTGACTAAGTGTAATAATTTTCGGCTAGAAACATAGCAAAAATTCAAGTAAAAAATATCATTAACTTTTCCTACTGTGTAAAATATTACACGTCTGTTTGAAAATCAATGCTACTATCAAATGAAATCTACATTAATTTTTCAAAAGTATGCACTTGTTATGTTACATGTTTATCAACCGTGGGTATTCGACGATGCGTTTCTGTCACATACCTATGTTGCTATTATGTTTCAATTTTGATTTAGAGTGTACATTAAGTAGATGCTTTTCGTGCTTCAGAAAACAGCGTTTGAATCTGAAACAATTTGTCCTGATAGCATCTAGATGTAAACAAAGTGGTTATTTTGTCTTCCATTCAAGAACATCTAATAACTATAACTTTTATTGATGATCAAAATGCAAATGTAAAAATGGGTTCAGCTATATAGCTAATGAGTACCCTTTCAAAAAGTGTAAAAACTTGAAAATAAGAAGCTTTAGGGAAATTAACAAAAATAGTACTCACCGAGGCCGTCCGAAATGGTTATCATCCGAATAAATGTAGTATTTACATATGTATCTATTCAATACATTTACTATTAATTCAAAATGATGTAAGAGCTATAAAAACTAAATCATCAATATATGTATATTACATTCAGGTAAAAATTACTATAATTATCTTTAAATAAATCACTAAAAGTTTT
>NW_026862731.1:0-8004 GCF_026571515.1 Ruditapes philippinarum | reverse complement strand
AGGTGCTTTGGTCTTGAATTAACATCAGTTTTGATTATATATTTTCTCAAACCCTGTAATTAAACAAATAAAAATATTACTAAATACAAAGTAATACTTTTTATTGTTTTTATGATATAGGAGTTTAATTTTAAAACAATACTTTGTTACTCTCCTCCTGTTTTTTCTTACGTGCTCTACTAACTGTAAAGGTTTAAATGACAATAAATATGATAATACAAGATAGTAAATGTGATTTACCTTTACCAAATTATTAGAAATATAATGCCATTTTTGTTACAATGTACATGCCAAATAACAGGTTTTACAAAAATACAAAATAAACAAAAAGCATTGTCTTTTTGACTAAAAAAAGATGAATCAATAGTAATAAAATGAATTTCCGTTTCTTTCAACATTCCTTTCTTAACTCAATATGGTCTTGGGGATCACTGTTTACACCACATTTTTGTTAAAATAAGTTCCGAAAAAGGTCGTGCAAAGGGCCTGGGAATTTTTCACTTTTTCATTATCCGTAAAGTACGATAAAAACCCGAGTCTGAAATTTAAAGTAAGTAACTTTAGGGAAAAAATGACCCAAAAAGGACAATATTTTTCCCAGTTTTTCTAATACAAATTTTGGCAAAGTTTTTTTTTAGCAATATGGGGAAAAAAAATCCCAAAAGGAACCCCCAACAAGAAAAATTTTAAAAAAAATTTTAAATCTTTTTTAACAAATTAACCCCTTTTTTTCTAAAAAAAATAATTTTTTCCCTCAAATTCTAGGGTTTTTAAAATTATCTTCAAAATATAGCTTTTAGGCAATTTTTAAATAAATTCTGATTTTTAAAATTTATTTCCTTTTTCAAACTTTTAAAAAAATTTGGGGGCCGATTTGTGTTTTGCGAAAAATTTTTTTCCTAAAAAACATTTTTTTTGGGGTTTGGTTATTAATTATTTTTTTCTCTAATTTTTTTGACCCAAAAGTTTTTCCCTTTAAAATTTGAGTTTTTTCTATTTTATATTGTTATAAAAAAATTTAGTAATGACCACCTTTTAAAAAGGTGTGAAAATTGGCAGTCATCTTAATTTTTTACCAAAAAAAGAAAAAATGTCCAAAAAACCCTTTTTATTTTGTTCAACTAATTTGTTCTTTTTAATCCTTAATTTTAAATGAATTTTGTTCATTTATATCTTTTAAAAAGGATAGTTTTTTATCTTTTTATCTATAAAGATCATATTCTTTTTCTATTCTTAACCATTTTTAAACCTTTTTTTACCCCTTTTTTCTCTTTTTTTTCTTTTCCCTTTACTTTAAATTAACCAGATATTTCTTCTACCCTCACTAAATAGTGAAGATAGATATCAAACAATTAAATGAAAATCCTATGACCGTTTTTCCCCAAAAAAAAGCTTAATTTTCTCCACAAAATTCCCAAATTTGTATACGTAAATATAGGAGAAAAAACAAAAATGATTTTTAATTTTACATTGAAAAACTTGATAGAAATACAAGATCCCCAAAAAATTTAAATCTGCCTTAAAACTGCCTTAAAATCTTAAGAAAAAGTAATTTAATTTAATTAAAAGAAACTTCTTTACAAAAGGCCCCTCGTCGATGGTCGTTTTTTTTTGGGCCCAAAAAAAAAGTGTAAAAAAAAAAAAAAAACCCCCGCTAAATTTGCAAATTTTGGGACTTTAATGGTCCCCTTTTGCAAGCCCCCGTAATATACAAAATGACCCAAGAAACAACTGGAAAATTAATTCCCGGATTTTTGTAGGGGGGTACGAAGTCAATTCGAGTACTTTTCGGGTAATGCTGCAACACATCCAGCATTGACAGACAACCTCGAAAACTCAACAAGTTTCTTGTCAGACCCCCAGGGCCCGGGGCTAGCAAACGGACTCTAGATATTTGAAGGGCATGAGATCAGACGCAGTTTTGATGCTTTTTAGATTAAACTTTAAAGTGAGATGATCGCGTCGGTTTAAAAAGATCCCAAAATTTTCCCCCCCGGGAAAAGAAAGGCGCCACACGATTTGATGGGGGACGATGTTGGGTACCACCCCCGTTACAGTCAGGGCGTGCTCCTGCCCCAATACTTTGAAGCAATCGATTTGCCACCAGTGTTAAAGGAAATTTTACCCCCCGGGATATGGTATTCAAACTGTGGGAATTTTCTTTTAAAGGCCTCACAAAACCTTTTAAAACCGAGTCCCCGGGAACTTTGGGTTTTTGGTAACGATATTAAACCCAGACATCTTAGATGCTCAGCTTCAGCTGCTTTCGTTCACTTTTGACAAATCAGAAATAGTACTGTTTCTCTACCCGACATTTGAAATTTGCGTCAGAAAGCCGGGGCTAGAACGGCAGTTTTCTTTAGGGCGGGTTTTGTTGTTAAAATTTTTTTCCCAGCAAAGCCCCACACAAAGACCAGTGAAAGGACATTCTCGGCGTGCAGAAAATTAAGAAAACCTGAGATCGACAATGTCTAAAGTACTTGAACTTTTGGTTTAACTGAAAACCCCTCAATTTACGTGTAATTCCCGATGGTTCTTTACTACCAGAGAACGACGGGATGTTGTTTTTGAAAAATTAATAAAATGAGACTCGTGTTGGAAGATTTTTGTTAAAACAAAATATAAGTTATTAAACAAAAAGGGTTTTTGTTGATCTTTATGTACTTTTTTTCATCATGTCATTAAATTTTATTTAAGCTTTCCTTTGTGTGTTTTAGCTAAACAATAATCCACGTACTGAAATATTTTTTTTTGTTTTTTTTAAAATATCAGAAAAAAAGATCTAAAAAAATTTAAATAAATCATTTAGTTTATTTTTCATTTGAAATATAAATTTAAGATTCTTTTTTTATTTTACACCTGTCCGTCCATGCGGCCCTTTAAATTTCCCCCTTAAAAATTACGACGCATTTAAATCTGTTAAAAAATCGTTGACATATTCTAAAAAATGACAGCGCAGGCTGAAAAACTTCCCAAAATATACGGGAAAACGCCCGAAAGCACCTTTAATTTTAACACCTAAAAATCAGATTATGATGTGAAACCCTCGGGCGTTAAAAACTGGGGAAAACTTGCAAATGGAATAGAATTGACCCAATAAAAGTTTAATATACTAAATTTTTTTATTTTCCAACCAAAATTCAAAATAAATTTCGTCCGGCCCCCGGCAAAATTGAATTGGGCCGGTTTGATTGAGCCTTTTGGCCGTACTTTTTCGGGAATTTTTTAACTAAATTACTTAAAAATCCTCAGACAGATAATAAAACCCCAGTCTGCTCTTTTTGTTATTTTGTTTGATAAGCCCGAGGGGGGCACTTTTTTCCCGAATTTTTTACTTCACAACAGAGGGGCAAGTGCCGTGTGGCAGCCGAAAAAATTTCCCCCCTATTTATTTGTGTTGTTTTTTTCTGGTTTCGGGGTATTGATGCCAAAATATAAAGTTGGAATTGAGTACCGCTCGCCCCGGGTAGGGGGTGGGTGTTATTTTAATTATCCCTCATTACAGATCAATAAAACAGATCAATAAAACCGAGTCTGCAATTCTTATGTTATTTTTTTAAAATGCTTTTGAGGGATCACTTGTTTCCAGAATTTTTTAAAAAAACATTAAGATTTCAGTTGCAAACATACAGACTTTCGATGCAAAATAGCTCTTGCAAACATGTATTTTTCATGAAATTTTCAGAAAAATTATGTTTTGCAAATACAATAAAAAATTTTTCAATGCATTGTTTCAAAATTTAAATTTACCATTATTTTTTTAAATGTTGATTTCTGTTTTAAACCCCAGGCTGGGGCTAAAATGGAAATAATTCCAGGCCGCCCATAACAGATAAATTCAAATATGATAAACGATCAAAGGGAAAAGGGGGCGTTCAATAACCGAGCTGCAACTTTTTTAAAATTCTGCCTTTTTGGGTTTCCTTTTTAGGGTTTTATCTCTACAAAAAAAGTAAAATTTAATAAAAAATCTTAATTTTTGCTGAAAAAAAAATAAAAGTAAGCAAAGTTAAAATTTGTTAACACCGTTATTTTTTACTGTTTATAAAAAATTTTAAATGTTATATATACAATTGCTCTTCGGGTTTCATTTATAAAAGTCAGTAATCTTTTTTCATTTGTCTGCTTTGTTGCAAATATTTCTTTAAATTTTAATTCTGTTTAAGCCGGTGTAGGGGGGGGAGGGAACTTGCATTTCCCATCCCGTCCATGAACGGGCTAAATAAAACCGACCTGAACATTTTCAATTTTTTCCGTTTTGGGGGCTTTTTTTTGGATTTTATTATTTTTGTTTTGGCTTAGTACCCAATTTTTCAGGAAAAATATTGAAAAAATTTGTCTGCGTTCATTAATGCCTTTCCTTTGTCATTTGTTTTATTATTGAAGTTGAATCCCATAGGATATGTTGCCTCTTTTTAAATTTTGTCTTTTGCGTTTGTCTGTATATGCAGGCTTCATAACCCTGACCCCCTTTTTAAAAAATTTTTTATTTATTTCCGTTTTTTTTATTTTTTGAAAAACCCACTTTTTTTATTGGGGACCTAGCCGCTTTTTCATGGAAGCACTACGTGTCACTTAAGGTTCCTGAAAACCCGCCGTATGAAAAATTTGGGGGTTTTTCAAATTAAAAATTTTTTACTATTTCAGTTTAAATTTGAATTCTGTTTAAAAGCCCGGTGCAAAGGGGCGTGGACGGTAACTTGCATTTCCCAGTACCGGGCCCAGGGAAAGGCTAAATTCCAAACCGGGCCCTCCCAACCATTTTTCAATTTTCCCGTTTTGGGCTTTCTTTGGGTTCCCGGGTTTATCTTTTTTGTGGGGTTGAAAAGTTCAAGGGGTGATTTGCGTGCACAAAAAATTTCTTTAATTTCTACTTCCCCAAATTTTCTAAAAAGTTTTTTGGCCCCATGTTTATTTTTACTTTTTAAATTTTGTCCGGCACAAAACTCAAAAACCCAAAAAGAGAAATCCCCAAAAAACTTTGAAAGGTTTGATAGATCACATTGATTAGAAGTGCCAGGAAAAAAAACATTTAACTCTTCCTTTCCAAATTTTGGGAATTATTGCGGGTTTTGAACTTTTTCCACGGACAAAACCCTTTTGAAAAAACAAGGGGGGTACTTTCCTGGTCCAAACCTATTCGGGGGGCCCAACCCGGCTAAAACCGGGCTCTTGTTTTAAACAGTTTTAGGGACTATAGCTATTTTTGGGGAAAAGCAATTTGGCCCCAGGGGACCCGGAATCCCCAACCCTTCGCGGATTAAAAGCTCGATTTTTCCCCGTTTAAAAAAAATGGGGGTTTTAAAAAGGGGATTGTGCCCGGGAATTTTAAAAAAAAAAAAAGGGCGTTTTAAAAGATGTTCGTGTTATATATTTTGGTAGTAAGTGTTCCCCTTAAAAAGGGGACATCCCTTTGCAAAAGTTTTTTTTTTGGGTTTTCGGGTATAAATATTGACTTTTAACAGGGACTTTATTTTGTTGATGGGTTTTATTCGACGCCCCAACAGAAATACAAAAAAAAGGGGGCCTCTACGGCCCGGCTGTTCAAAAGACTTTTAAACCCAAAATTAAATTTAAATACCCCAACTGGTGAATTTGTACCCAATTTAAAACAAGTATCCAACAAACAACACTTTGGTGGTTTTGTTTAAATTGAATTTTTTTAAAAAAATTTAAATGTAAAAATTAAAAGATCCCCCAGAATCCCCACTTTTAATTATCACATGGCCGACCCTAAAGTAACAGATAATGAAAAAAAGTTGTTGGGCTTTTCCAATTTCGTATTTTACTTTTTTCTGCTTCAAACTTTTAAAAGGGTGAAAAATTGGGGCCCTTCAACCGAGGGAAAACATGTACTTCCATTTCAAAACCCCCCTCCCTTACATTTGTTACAAAAAAAATTGTGATGTTGTGAATCGATTTTTCGTTCTTCAAGAAAAATATCCCGGTTTTTTTGATTTTTTTAGAATTTTGAAAAAATGTTACGGGCAAAACAATGTCGTAAAAGGTGCACCCCAAAAACTTTGTGGGGGTTTTTCTTTTTTTTTTTAAAAAAAAAAATTTTTTAATTAATTTTAAATGTTAAACCATTTCCAATATAGCAATACCGTAAAATGGTTATTTCGGGCGGGTGAAAATTTTTGCGTTTTGGGCCCAAAAATTTGTATATTAATTTTGCGAATTTAATTTCTGCGTTTTTCATCAAATAGTTTTAAAAAATTGAATTTCTGCTGGTCCATCGGGACGGGGCATATTTCACTATGAGTTCGACCCTTTTCGATGTAAATACGGTTTTAAATTCACCCTCTTTTAAATTTAATGTTTTTATTTAAAGGGTTTTTGGGTTAGGGATATTTTTCTTTAGGGTTTTTTTATTTTCCCCTATTTTATTTTCAAGATTAAAAAATTCCCATCTTTTTTCATATTATTATAATTTAAGGGTTTTAAATTACTAGTTTAATTTCCTTTTACAATTGTGTCAAAATTTTCTTTCCGAGATAAAAATTTTTCTAAAAAATTTGCCATTTGGACCCGGGAAATCTTTTTCTGTATTTTAGCAGACCCATACCAAAAATGAAAAATTAATTTAAGTATTTTTTAACGGGCCCTTCCCAAACCCAAATTTTGCTAAACTTTAACCCCGACAAACTAATGTAATTTTTTTTGTTTTAAAAACCGCCCTACACCGAGATCGTGTTATAAAAACCCCTTCCCAAAGCAGGGTGTGTGAAAATTTTTAAATTTAAACTGGAATTTGAGGTAAAAAAAGGGGAAAATTACTTTTAAAACACAAAATAAAGTATTTGAAAAATTTAATTTTTAACCCGGGGGGGGACCCCCCAAAATACGCAAAATTTAAAGCTATCCGCAGAAAAAAACCAGAAAACCCGGAAAATTTTTTTTTTTTTATGAAATTTTTAATACATAAATTATACTAAGTAATAAAAAATTAAAATAACTTTTAATCATTAATATATGAAAATCCATGTCAATTAATAAAAAAAAAGTATCCAAAAGGGAACGGATAATCCCATTTTTTTTTGGTTAAACGGCGACACATAGGGAATTATTTTTGTCGGCGGTGTGGGGCTCGGCGCCATAAAGCTTTCCAGAGCAAAAATCAGTCACTTTAAAAAATGGATTTACTTAAAATTTGGGTATGATGCTTTTTCAAAAACCCGAAGGGGCAGTGCAAAAGGGGAAACCGGTCCCTCTGCATTTTTTAATTTTGGGGGAGTTTTTTCCCCCTTTGAAAAATTTTATAAATCTGTCCCCTTTAAATTTTGGCCGGAACCTTTTTTCTTTAAATTTAAAAAAAGAAAATGGACTGAAACTTATTTGATGATGATTCATTAAAAAGAATGAAAGGGGGCCCCAAGAATCGGTACTCCCCCTTTTTTCCCTTAATTTTTTAAAGTTTTTTGCCTTTTGTTAAATTTTCAAAACTTTAAATTTTTGTCCGGGCCTTTTTCCCCCCAAAGTTATTAAGCAATGGACTTAAAACCCTCATAGGATGTAGATCTCTTTAAAGGAAAAGTGCAGTGAAAAAAGGTATTTTTGCTTTCTTATTTTGGTTTTTTCCCCTTTTTTAAATTTTTGATTTTTTTAAAACCAGGTCTTTTCCTCAATTATGAAAGCTATAGACTTTGAAATTTTTTAAAAGGATGATAACCCCCTTTAAAGAAAAAGTGCAGTGAAAAAGAACCGTACTCTCATTTTTATTTTTGATTTTTTCCCCTTTTTTAATTTTCATATTTTTTTTTTGCCCGGGCCATTTCTTTTTAATTTTTAAAATGGATTTTAAAAACCCCTTCAAAAAAATTTTTAAGGACCCTTTATTATTAAAAGGGCCCAGTGCTTTAGAAACGGGCTGCTCTTCATTATTTTTTTTTTGAGCTATTCCCCTTTGTTCCCTTTTCGTACTTTATTTTAACCAGGTATTTTTCAAGTAAAAAAGCTATAGACCTGAAAATTTTTTGGGATGATTAATCTCTTAAAAAAAAC